>NW_021470997.1:78069-216492 GCF_001605985.2 Dendrobium catenatum | reverse complement strand
AATATGTAATAATTAATATAGCTTAAAATATATAACATATTTAAAAATAATTTTATTTTTTTTAATTAAAGGAAATTAAATTTTAAAATTTTTGATATATTATATGTATTTTTTGGATTTTAAAATAATTTTCTAAGTAATGTTAATTGAAATAAATTTAAAATAATTAAAAATTTAATTTTAAATCAAATCCAATAGCTGGATAAGACGTGGTGTTGTTTGATTGGCATGTTGAAATTGCGCAGCAGCTTTCCAATATTTGGCAATGATTGCACTACCGCGTATTCATCGTCTTAGACAAACTGCGCCATTATACAGAATCGTAGTGGTGCTCGATCCGAGCCATTGATCTAAGGATCAATGGCTCAAAAGGCGGGCAGCTCATGTATGCCTAGCTCTGAAGCTCTAAAATAATAATCACTTCGTTCTCTCAATCTACATAATGGAATTTAACAAAATTTTAAACACAAGTAATAGATATGAAGAACATTCATTGGGGACCAAAACCACAGTCTAAAGCATGATGTATGAAAAGTTATTTAAATCTAAGTATCCTAGACTAAGGTTTGCGATTTAACCTAATCTAATGGATAGATTTGAGAGATCTTGGACTTTTTTCACTTGTAAACTATTCATGCTCCGTTTTGTTGAAGAAATTGCATTTCGAAATGAGGCAGATCAATAATAACATCTTGGAAAGTTTATGGTCTCAATTCACCGGAGATCTCGCCGACGGTAGGGTCTTGGCGGTGGGTTTAGCTTGGGAGAGATGGAGGGAGTTTAGGGGAGCTCTCACATAAAATATCTCAAGCATAGGGGGATTAGAGAGAGACTAAGTAAAATCCTCTTTATGCAACCCTAACATCTCTATTTATAGACCTAGGCCCATGATGGACGGCCTAGATCCAACCTAGGGTTAATTAGGAGAGAAAACACTCTCCCTTAGCCGTGATTTAGGTCAAGGCATGATATGGAAAGGTTTGAATGCATTAAATAAGGGAGATTTGACCTAAATAGGCAAATTTTGGCCAAATTGAGCTAAGGTTGACCAAGGCATGGGTTGACCAAGGTATCATGGTCAATTAGACCCAAGTATGTGGGGAGTTGAGCCAAATATGGATTGAAATTGATTAGGATTCAAGTTGGGGCAATTTGGGTTAATTGGGTCAACCTAGGTTGACCTAGTCAACCAAGTTGACCCAGGACCTGAGTCCTAGGTTTACCCATTAAGCTTAATGGAGGTGGGCTTGGGGTATGGCTTGGTCAATTTGACCAAGTCAACCCCCTTGACCCAAGCCTGGATGAAAATATGGTTAATAAATGGACCCCAACAAGGGCGGCGAACAAGTAGTGAATTGGGCATGTTGGCATTGACCGAATGTGGAAATTGAAGTGAGATAAAGAATATATGGTGGATCATCAAAGAAAGGGAAAGTGGGTAGATCCTCTATCTTCCTCACATTTTGTAAGGGTAGGATAGTGGGGAAAGCGAAGATAAAGGGTCTCACATCTACCTGACCATATCCAAACAGTGAATGTGGACAACTTAATGTTCACCTGACCATATCAAAATAGTGAAACAAAGAGTAAAAGGGATAAAGTAAACCAACTACTTGCCTAACCTTAACGAAACAACATAGTAGAAGGTGGTGGGGTCCCGCATTCACATGACCATATCAAAATAGTGAATGGGGTGATTCGATATTCACCTTACCATATCAAAATAGTGAATAAAGAGGCAGAGTAAAATATAAACCAACTACCTGCCTTAGCATACCAAAATAACAGAATAGAAGGTGAAAGGATCTTGCATTCACCTAACCATATGAAATAGTGAATAAGGGTGAATCAATACTTGCATGATCATATCAAAATAATAAATAAAGAAGTCACAAAATCTGATGTCGGGTTGACCATATCAAAATAGTAAGATAATAAGGAAAAGAGTATGACATTTACCTAATAATATTGAAATAATGAATATAGATAACTCAATGTTCACTTGACCATATCAAAATAGTGAAATAAGGAGTGAAGGGGGTGGTGAGGTATGCCTCCCAGGGACTATATCGGGTTCTCAACCAAGAAAGGTTCAATAGTTGCTTAACAATATCGAAACAATAAATATAAATGGCTCAATACTCACCTGACCATATAAAAACAATGAGTAAGGAGTCAAAAGGATGGTGGGGTATGCCTCCCAGAGACTCTGTCAGGCACCCAACCAAAAAAGGTTTAACATTTGCCTGACCATATCAAAACAACAAGTATGAACGACTCAATATTCACCTAACCATATCGAAATAGTGAGTGAGTCAAAGTACGGAAGTAAACCAACTATCTACCTGACTATATTGAAATAGTATAATAGAAGGTGAAAAGATCCAAAACTCACAAGGCCATATCGAAACAATGAATGAGGGCGACTCAATACTTGCCTGCTTATATCGAAATAATATATAAAGAAGTCAAAAAAGTTGATGTCCGCCTGACCATATCAAAATGGCAGGACAAAATAGAAAAGTCACCTCAAGAATAACCTGACACACATCTGTGTAAGGATGTGACAGAAAATGAAAAGGTAGATGGGATAATTTCAAGGGAACGATTATCTAAGAAACCTCAAGCCAACATTTTAGGTACCGCATGGTACAGGACAAGTCATCATAGCCACAATATTTAAATGCTGACAAAACTTCTTAAGCAACACTAAAATCATATGAAGTGGAAGCATCAAATTGATGCCTCGAGGGACAACATAAAGAGATACACCATCAACCGAGTGTACGAGGGGCGATCTCATTCCAAGTGAGCAACAACTAGAGTAATGAGAGGACACACTCACTACAAAGTATAAAACTATATCGAGAAGAAATAATAAGTAAAGAATTACATTGATGCACCCATACTAACTGATGGAGGACCCTATAATAAGTGAAAACAACATCAACACATCCAAGGGACCTCTGTGGCAACCCAGAGTTGGGTCGCAATGGGAAAGTATGTGGCAAATAAAACTAGAGAGCAAATCTTCTACTAGAAAATCCAAAGCTCACAAAGAGATGATGGTAACATCTGAGACATGATGTACTACATCAGAATGGGGAGACGAATCGAAGTAGCGAGGGGACACACTCACCACCAAAGATAATAACTATGAATAGGATCGACAATCATCTGAAGCTCACAATGGTAACACCCATAAAAATCAATGGGATCCTATGGGAAGTGAAAGCAATACCAACGCATCAAAGGAAATACTCTGGAAACTAAGACTATGGTCCTAATGAGGAAGTATGCCATAAAGAAGCCAAGGAGCTAATCTTCTGCTAGAAAACCAAAGCTCACAAAGAAGTGATGCTAACATCTGAGGCATAATGTACTCCATCACAACCAAGGAAATAATTTGAAGTAGCTAGGGGATATGCTCGCCACCTAGGACAATAACTATGAATAAGATTAACAATCCTTAGAATACCACAGTGGTAATAACCACACCAACCAATGAGACCAAGTGGGAAGTGAAAGCAACACCAATGCGCCTATAGGACTACTCTGGAAGTTGAGAGTAGGGTATGAATGAGAGAATGTGTTGCTAAAAAAAAAAGAAAGAGGGTTGATCTTTACTCAAAAAATCCAAGCCTATAAGTAAGTGATGTTAAAACCCAGGACAAGATGTACCACATCACCAACAAAGATAATGAGAATCACAAAGATTCATAACAAAACGAGTGTAGGGTCATCCCTGAAGTGATCACCAAGATGCTTTAAAGGATAAGAAAAGAGAAGTTTTGGGAATTTCAGTTCTTGGAGAGTAAAGTCGGGTTCCACCTGTGACAAGGCCAACCAATTTTGCTCAACTGAGAGATTCCCTCTTTTTATCATATATATATATATATATATATATATTATTCATAATCATAGATTGGGCATACCACATACTACCAAATATAACACATGGTAGAGGGAACATTTACCATATTCATGAGTTACTCCTAGTATGAAAATGTCCTCTAATGATTAAAACACAAGGAGAGGGAGATATGGCTAGCTTTGATAACCCAGATTACATTTAAAAGTTTGATAGGGATGTTAAGCCCTTATGAACTAGCCTGAGGTTAACCAAGAGGGGGGGTTTGGAAATTTTAAAAATTCTTAAACATAAAGTAAAAACTTTTTGAAACATTTTTGAATATTTTAAAATAAACACAATTGACCACAAAAACTTATATGCAAAAAAATAAAGTGCAAAAATTAATCATAAAGAGTACACCATATTTTATAGTGGTTCGGTCAACTTAACTTACATCCATTCCCTGGAGCCTCTCCTCCACATATTGCACTAAATATAGCGACACTTCTTTTGCTCTCACACCAAATGGGAGAAGCCTTTATAAACTCCTTTTCACTAACTCTGATGAAACAAAAAACTTAAACTCCTTTTGCTTCCTCCTAAAGTAGGTGGAGAACCTGATCGATTGTTAATGAAGACTTGCCCAGAGCCTCCAAGGAGCTAAGGATGATGAATGGAGACGACTCAAATCCTTGCTTGGAGTAACTTTTATGAACACCTCGTAAACTACCCCTCATAAGATCCTCTCTCTTTCTCTCTCTCCAAACTCTCCCTCTCCTTCCCTAAGCTCACTCAGGTTAGGACTTTAGCAAAAGATACTCGGAATAAGAATTAAGATATCTTATAAAGAAGGGCTTAAAATTTTCTCTAATTTGCAACTAGCCATCAAAGATCGTCCTGTACAATCAGTGTATTTCAGCCCTTTTCAACCAAGACAATTTGGGTGGGCTGGATGAATAGAAGCCATTATTTATACTTATTATCCAGGATGATGTAGAAATCATCCTATACAATTAGTAAAAAACCATATATATCATCCAGAACATTATTTAGTCATCTAGTAGATATATGTTGGACAATTACAAATATAACTTATCATCCAGGACGATTCTTGGATAGTCCCAGATGATTAATTCAAAATTAGTGATTATCGTCCAACAAATTGTTCTAGGCGTCCAAGAGAACTAATGTTTTTCATGCATATCATCTAAGGAAATCCTGTGATCGTCCAGAATGATATGATTGATTAATCTAACCTTAATTACTTTTCTTAATCATTTGACTAATTTAGGTATGATTGTAATGAATCTACTAGGATGATATGTATCATCTCGTACAATGTCTAAAAATAAAACCATATCTAAAAGAGTTTGGTGGTTGAATCTTTCTGATTTTAGTATATCATCCTGCACGATGTGAATATCGCCCAGGATGATTTTCTCAATTCGGCTATCTTAATATAGGAGCCCTAATTAAGGTTTTTATTTTTAACTAATCATCTAGGATGATTTGGGATCGTCATGCATGATGTGATCAAAAATAAAAAAATAAACCCTTAAACTTATAAGATTTCTCTCATTGAGTGTTTGTGTGCAAGATTACTTAGCATCAAGATCTACCTTATTGCATTTGACTCAAGAAAAGGTTAAAATACTTGGAATTATAATTACAGACTGACTCAATCCTAATCTACATAATCTTGAGTTGGCTTGAATTTCAATTGATCTTGTGAACCTGAAATATTAGTAGGCAAGACAACCAAAATAGATGTGTAGTAGTAATATTAGTAGAGAAACATGAATGCCATAAATATTTGCTATCATCAAAATTATAATCTTTGAATCTATATTTGCTAAAATATCCCCCTTTTTTATGATAGCAAACATTTGTTAAAAAATTTAGCTCAAGCAGATTAATAAAGCTGAAACATAAATAAAGGAGAACATTATGAACCAAGCAGTACAAATTTTACTAAAATAAGTATGTAATACAACAAAAATAGTATAACCATTAAACAACACTAGTATAAGAAAAAACACTATAACAAAATAATAATAGCTCTAACACTAACACTACTCCCCATTTTCACATCACAAAAAGGAGGAAATAGAAATGAAATAAAAAGCAAAAAATACAACCTAGAAACTAACAGTTGTACAAGAAAAACATCACACAAAAAACATCAAACATACTACAAGTACGAGGGACCCTAATCAGGAGAAGGAGAAGGAGGTGGTGGATGAAAAAGATTGTGAATGGAAGCAAACTGATCGCCAAACTAGGCCATATTTTGGTCGTGCTATTAATGTTGGTGTGCCATATATACATTAAATCGAGCAACAACCACTGTATGATGCTACTCTTATATTGCAAGTGTAAAACCTAGCCTCCCATTGGTCAAACCTCTCCAATAGTTGATCCAACTGTGATTGCTAGTGGATCGGAATAGGTGCAGGAACAACTTCCTCCTCTGCTCCCTCGGCCTCCTCTTGCTTAGGATGGAGTCGAGTACTATGAATAATATGGAAATAATTGTTAGTGTAGTACGCAAGTTGATAGTCTGGTGGGGTAGGATATTGGAGGTTGTATTTGGTTTTAAGCACAAAAGCTATGATGTGTCCTAAGGCAAGATTAGGTTTTCTTCCATGTCTTGGATACATAATACTGATAAAATGCTCAATATAATGAAAGGGAATATCAGTGGCATTAAACTCCCTATATGTCATTATGTAAAAGGTGGTAATTGAGAGTAGGGGAGTGATATAAACACGATCACTAGCCTTTGGGATCAATGAAGTTCTACGAACATGTTGAATTTCCCTAGCATCTTTGACTAAGGTACTTGAGGCACCATCATGGTAGGTGACATTGGTATTCCTTAGTAATTGGTTGATATGACCCTAGCTATAATCAAGATCTGAAGAAAAGATGTAGAGCTTGTCTCCAATAGTAAAAAGTTAAAGGTGTTTGTGGCAATCTTGGTAGGTGATTTCAACTGGGCATCTATGAATATAGGATTGTAGAGCGGTGTAAGTGGTATTGATCCTAAGACTAGCAAAGAACTCATATAGGAGTTCAGAGTTAAAAGGGAAGGCCAGTGTTGGAATAAAAGTGAGAGAGGTGTGATTAAACAGATTCAATATCGGGTAACTAAGCGTTCGAGGATTTTCAATCATTGAAGGTATGATCCCAATAGTTTTGTATCAAAGATAGGCAGCTTGGTCAGCCACCTCAGTGAATCGAGGGCCAACAGACACCCCCGAGGAAATTCTGTTCACCATCTTGGACCTTTTCACACCAGCCATTAAAAAGGATTGAGAGTATGAGTGGGACAAAAAGAGGATTTAGAGGTTTTGAGGTTGAGAAAATATTTTGAAATTAACTATTTATAAAGAAATGGGGGCATCATCTAGGATGATTGTGGAATCATCCAGGATGATCAGGAGCAATAATTATATCTGGAATGATTGGTCAAAAAGGCGGTCCTATAATCTAGGACGATACGACATCGTCAAATATGATTAGACATAGGCAATCAGCCCGAGGAGTCAGCCAGTATAATCTTAGACAAAAAGTTTCATCCAGGATGATTAGGTGGGTCATCCAATATGATGAGTAAAAATGAATCATACTGGCTAAATTTAAAATATGTAACCGTTTTTGTCATATGGATTATCCTGGACGAATAGGTTGATCGTCCAGGATGATCACCAATAATTGAAACAAAATTCAATTAGATTATCCAGGATAATGTGGATCGTCCAAGTTGATCACCATTGATTGAAGCATATTTTGTTCAGATAATCCAGGATGATGTGGATCATTCAGGATAATCTCAAATAATAGAGTTAGATCAGCCGTCTGATGGATGAAGAAGGGTTAATTATCAAAATCGTCTAGGATGATAGGAATATCATCCAGGATGATGTGAAAAAATGAATTTTTAGGGTGGAAGGAGTTGATCAGAAGAAGCCCCAAAAGATAAAAATAAGCAAAAAAAAAAACAAAAATACGATAAAAAGCACTAAAAAAGCAAAAAAAAAAAAAAAATTAATAAATGGTAAACAAAGCTAAATTTTCCTTATGATTGAATTAAAAATTACCAAAAAATGAATTAACATCATTAAAATCTAAAAAATGGTAGAATAACTGATCATATTAACCCCAGCTTGGACTTCTTACAAGGCAAACTATCTTTTAAAAAACAAAGATCTAAATTAGAAAAAGTAATCAAATAATTTGTGTAAACCTAGTATACATTTTAGATATCGATTCGCTAGGTTTCATGCTAAAGAGTCCATAGTTATGAAGTAAAATATTCAACCTAAATTGCTTAACTTCACTTATGCCTTCGTAACTAATATATAATATATCCCATATTTATTTACCAGTAGAAACAATTGAGAGACGCATGTAATATTTAGATTTCAGTGCATAGAAAAAATAATTTAAATATTTTGCATTAAGTTGTACTAAATCCATATCATCAAAATGTTGCAACTTGGGCTTCTGAGTTAATGATTTTGATGATAACAAATAATATTGATTAATCTTTTAATTCTCCTAGTGTTTGTAGTGTATATTTATTTCTGTATTAAGTGAGTCTGTAATTTTCATTTCTTGAGTCAAGTCTTGTAATGATGTATGTTAGTTTGTTAATCGTGCACACACACACAGGGAGCAAAAAATGATTATAAATATTTTAACTTTTATGTACATTGTACTGTATGATCTATTCCGTACTGTACGATCTAATATAACATAAATAAATTAAAATATTTTATTTTTCCTGAAAAAAATATTTTTAAACATAACTAATCATACTGTACAATCACCCTATTGTACTGTACAAACTGTTATAATTAAAAAGTCCGTCTCCATTAAATGAGGCAAAAATTTGAATTTGAAAAGTTGTTCTAATCATACTGTATGATGTTTAAAATATTGCCTAATTTAATCCTGTGATTATTCAATCAAAATGGCTTAATTTTAATATTTTGATTGTACTGTACAAACTTGATCGTACGTACGATCAATCAAGATGACTTTGGCTGTCCCATGTTCGTACAACACATCTTACAAGACATCGAACTGGCAATTGAACTAATCGTAAAGTACTAACTGGACATCATACAATACTAATAGGTCAGTTTCTGCACATCGTATTGGACGATATTGCGATTATATGGTATGATATTTGACGACTGAATTTAGTTTTTTAAGGGTTTTTTTAACCCTCTATTTAAGCACTCTCATAAGACTTTGTAAGAGTCTTTGGCAGCCATTTTGTCTTCATTCTTTTTTAGAAAACTTGAAGAGAGGACTTGAAAGGGAGAGAGGAAAGGGTGGAGTTTGAGAGAGGGAGAAGATCATTGGAGGGGATTTCAAGGGAGAGTGAAGGGGATTTACACGGTTGCTCCGGTGAGCTTGCACCTCAGTACCATCGAATTCAAGGTTCATCTTGAGGGAAGTTTTGGGAAGAAGAAGATCTCTTTGGTGTCAAAGGACCCGGCTCCTCCTCCGTATCAGGGAAGGTGGAAGTGATTTTGTAAGGGCTTCTCCGCATAGCTGTGGGAGCTAAAGTAGAATCACTTAAGGTTTAGTGTAATACTCAGAGGGTTCCTTCGAGGAGTGGATGTAGGTCATTGTTTGACTGAACCACTATATATCAGTGTGTTCCTTCCTTTATTATTTCCGCACTTTAATTTTTGCATTCATTTTTATTGTGATTAATTATGTGGGTGAGATTATTAATTTATCTTTTTATCATGAATGTAATTTTCTTCCGCATCAAGTTATAAAATTTTTTTTCTTTTCATTAAATAAGTTTTTAATCATCCAATTCACCCCCCTCTTGGCGCATCTCAAAATTTCAATTAGTATCAGAGAAAATTTCTAGTACTATCACAGACTTTCATAAACATCCATTAAAAAATAGATGTTTAGTTTTTATGCCATTGATTTCACGTGTTGGTTTAGAATAACCTTCTTTTATAAGCATCCACATACGATAATCTATAGATTACAAAAAGGTGGACATGCGAGTTTTTCAGAAATCAAAAGGTATATTATCAAACAAAGGTGGTGGAGTAATAGAATAACCTTACACCATGTTCTGATTACCAAAGTTAGCCATGGATCAAAATTCAAAAGTTTTAAAAAATTAGATTTTATAAATCTCGCTATGATACCACTTGAATATTTGATAGGCATATTAAGCCATTATGAAATAGCCCGAGGCTAACCAAGAAGGAGGTGAATTAATAGTTTTAAAAATTCTAAAATACAAAGAAAAAATTTTTGAAACTTTTTTGAATATTTTAAAATAAATATAATCAACCACTTAAATTTATATGCAGAAAAATAAAGTGCAAAAAATAATCAAAAAGAGCACACCAGATTTTATGGTGATTTAGTCAACTTGACCTACATCCACTCCCTGGAGCCTCTCCTCTAGGTATTGCACTAAACATGGTAACTCTCCTTTTGCTCCCACAATAAGGCAGAGAAGCCTTTTGTCAACAATCGATCAAGGATCTCCGAATACTTCAGGAGGAAACAAAAGGATTTCAGGTTCTCTGCCTCATTAGAAGTCATTATTTGTATTGATCATCCAGGAAGATATGGACATCATCCTATACGATTCGTACAAAACTATACATATCATCTAAAATATCATTCTGGTTGTCCAGGAGATATATGTTGGACGATCAGAAATATAATGTATCATTCATGACATTTCGTGGATAGTCCTAGATAATTAGTTCAAAATCAGTGATTATCATCAAACAAATCATTTTTTTCATCCAGGAGAACTAAATTTTTTCATGCATATCATACAGGATGATCTTGAGATCGTCTGGGAAGATATGATCGATCAATCAAACCTTAGTTACTTTTCTTAATCTCTTGACTAATTTAGACATGATTGTAATGAATTGACTAGGACGATATAGTATCACCACATATGATGTCTAAAAATAAAATCATACCTAAAAGAGTTTGGCGGCTGAGTCTTTCTGATTTGAGCTTATCATCCAGGATGATGTGAATATCGTCCACGATGATTTTCTTAATTCGGCTAGCTTAATACATGAGCCATAATTAGGGTTTTTATTTTTAATTGATCATCCAAGATAATTTGGGATCATCTTACATAATGTGATAAAAAATAGAGAAACCCTTAAACTTACAAAATTTCTCCCCCTGAGTGTGTGTGTGTGTGTGTGTGTGCAAGGTTACTAGCATCATAATCCACCTTATTATATTTGACTCAAGAAAAGGTAAAAATTACTGGAATTATAATTACATACTGAATTAATCCTAATTTTCCCAATCTTGAGTTGACTTGAATTTCAATTGATCTTATGGATCTGAAATGTTAGTAGGCTATAGTAACAGTAGTGGAGAAATAATAATGTCAAAAATATTTATTATCATCAAAATTATAATCCTTAAATCCAGGTTTGCAACAACATTCACCATATGTAAATGAACTGGGGAGCACAATTACAATAAACTTGATGTATGAATGAAATCCATATTATGATAATAGATCAATATTATCATTCCTAACTAATATAGGTTGGTATGGACCTAGTATCAAATTCCATAAGGGATCTAAGCTAATGGTTTTGATATCCCAGATCACATTCAACTCATATGAAAGAACTGAGGAGAATGACTATCATAGTAAGATTGATAGAATAAAGAAATTCACATAAGGATAGTGGGTCAACCTTGCCACACCTGACTAATATAAGGTAGGTGTGGACTCAGTATCACATTCCACAAAGGGGTTTGAAGTAGTGGTTTTGATATCCCAAACCACACTTGGGGGTAACAAGTGGAACTGGGGAGCTAAGTCTTATGGTGTATTCAAAGGTATATGAATTCCGTAAGTCTATACAAAGTTAGGCAAACCATAAATCTTGAATATACATGAATCATATGATTTGGACTAGTGGACCAAGAGAGATATAAAAAAAATACACATTAGTTTTTATAACCCAGATCACACTTGGGGGTAACAAGTGAAACTTGGGAGAACCAACCAAGGCAATGAGGAGATACATTGATGGTTCTGTGTGCTAGCACCAATGTGATTGGTGTACACACACATAAGCATAAATATACCTACGGCATATTAGTGTATCACCTTTAAGGATAGCCTTATACTCTTCATAATGAATATTGTGTGGTATAGGACAAATCATCTTGGCCAAACATACTACCAAAAAAATAAGAAGGATCCTTTCAGGGGGTACATATTCAGAGGGATATTTTTAAGCGGTAGGGAGACTCCCCCTGCGATGTGCATACTCAAGCATAGTACTTTTTCAAGTACTTCTCATTGATGATAGACATAGGGTGAACACTATTTATATCAACAAGTAGGTAAGCACCATCTTCATAAACTTTCTATACGATGAAGGGGCCTTCCTAAATAGGCTCAAACTTACAATTTTGGTGACGACACAAAAATATAGGCCTACATAAGATAAGAGCTAAGTCACTAACCTAGAAAGCACGTGGTCAAATAAGGCGATCATGTGACCGGGTTATACGAGCCTGGTATAACTTGAAGTTTTGATGAGCTTGTAGGTAGATCTCTTCTAAACCATCAAGTTCTTTTAATCGTAGTTGGGCTGTATCCTCATGGGAAAGATTGTGGCTAACTACCACATGCAATAAGGGGAGCTCGATCTGTAGTGGGAGGACTACTTCAACCCCAAAGATTAAAGCATATGGGGTAGACTAAGTAGGAGTACTATATGTTGTCCTATAAGCCCAAAATGCTTTGGGCAACCTATTATGCCACTCTCGCTTATTTGCCATAAGGATTTTCTTTATCAGTTGCATGAGAGTCTTATTAAATGCCTCCTCTAAGCTATTAGCTTTAAGGTAATAAATCAAAGAATATCTCCAATTAATGTTATGGCAGTGGGAAAATCTAGTAATATTGGTCCTTCTAAATAACATGCCATTATAAAAAATTATACAACGTGGAACACCAAAGTGGTAAATAATGTGATCACAGAAGAAGCACATCATATCCTTTAATTTGGATTCCTTAAATGGGATAGCTTCTGCCCACTTAGAGATGTAATTAGCAGCAGCTAAAATAAACCTATGACCCTTAGATGAAGGAGGGTCAATAGGATCCACTACATTCGTGCCCCAAGCTTCAAATGGCCAAGATGACATAGAAGGGTGTAGTGGATTAAGTGGTTGATGAGTCATCGTGCCATAAATCTAGCATTGTTGGAACTTTCTAGCGTGATCCATACAATCATGGATCATGGTCAACGAATAGTAACCAAGGTATTTAATTCTGTCTTTCATCTTTGGTTCAGACTGATGAGCACCACAAAGTCCTTCATGTATCTTTCCCATGACCTTACGAGCCTCTTTATTATTAAAGCAACACAACCACATGTGGTAAAAAGTGTGTCGATACAAGGTATTGTTCACAAAAATAAATGATAATGCTCTCTTTTTAATTTGAGCAATAAGAGAGCGATCATTTGGAAGCTTACCATGCTTCCAATATTCAATAAAGGGAACTCTCCAATCTGACTCTTCTTCACTAGAAAACACTATGAGGGTCTGATTGGGAGAAGACAAGTTTGTGGGGTACATGGCTTGACGATATTGGATAATAATAGACACTGGGAATCTAGTTGGGTCAGCCAATTCATTAGCTAGCTTGGCCAATGCATCTGCTTTATCATTTTCAGATTGTGGGATTTTAGCCAAGGTTACTTCAGGAATCAAACATAAGAGCTCCATTGCCTTGTCGTAATATGACAAGAGCTCAGACTTAAGTACTTTGAAGACTCCAGCTACTTGATTTATGATTAGTTGGGAGTATCCTAAGATCTTTACCCGCATAATTTTCATCTAAATGGCCAACTCAAGCCCCAAAATTAGAGCTTCATACTTAGCCTCATTATTAGTACGAGGTTGTGAAATACTATAGGAGTACAAAAGAGTGTGGCCTTCAAGGGATACAAAAATAAGGCCAAAACCTACCCTAAATATGGGAGTTTCATTTGGATATAAGGCTTTAACAGATGATGCACTATCAAATTAGAACTCCCAAATATGGGACTCTTATTCATCCACAATTATGATTAGTTCATCAGGTAAATTATCATTGAGTGGGAAATCCATAGGGATTAGTTGAGTAGCGAGAAATTTAGCTAGAGCCTATCCTTTGATGATCCACTAAGGGACAAAAGTAATATCAATTTACAGAGGATCATAAACCAACATGCTAAATGACCTGAGAGGGGTCATCAAATACTATATGGGGTTAACTTGAGAGATCAAGTTAACCTTATGCAAAAGTATGTAGTGTCTAAGCTTTTACACTGTGAAGATCAAAGAAAAAGACTGCTTTTCTATTATTATGTATTTTAACTCTGTAGGTATTAATCGTCAGCTAAGGTATTACAAAGCATTTTCCTTGCTTTCCTCATTTTCTTGAGCTAAAAGTGCACCCAAAAATTCATCCAAGGCCATAGTGTAGAGAATTGACAACCTCTCTGGGATGGGTGCAACTAAAATAGAGGGGTTCATAAGGTAGCGCTTCATACCCTCAAAGGATTCTTAAGAACCCTAATCCCAATAAAAATGAGCATCCTTCTTTGTGAGGGCAGCAAAGGGATGACATCTACCAGAAAGATTGGAGATAAATCTCTACACGAAAGCTAGTTTGCCTTTGAAAGACTTTAATTGGGTAAGGCTCCTAGGAGGCTTCAAGTCCACTATGGCCTTGATCATAGAAAGATCAATTTCAATGCCATGGTAACAAATTAAAAACCTTATAAACTTTTCTGTACTAACACCAAATATGTATTTCAAAGGATTCATTTTTAAGTCAAACTTGCACTGCATTCAAAAATGATTCGTAGATCTCATAGGTGATCTCCACGAACCTTGCTTTTGACCACCAAATCATCCATATAGCATTCAACTTGCTCGTGTATCATCTCATCGAAGATAACAGTCATAGCACGTGATAGGTGGCCTCGACATTCTTGAGACCTAAGGGCATCACATTGTAACAAAATATACCTACAGGTGTATGGAATAATGTGAATTTCTCATCCTCAGGGGCCATCTTTATCTAATTGTAACAAAATAAACCATCTATAAAGGAGAAAATGCTATGGGATGAAGTGATATTCACCATAAGCTCGGGTATAGGAAAAGGAAAATCACCCTTAGAGCATACCTTGTTCAAATCATAGAAGTTAATGATGACTTAAATTTGACTGCTCTTTTTCCGGACTGGAACTACATTAGCAAGTAAGTGGGATACTTTTCTTCACGAATAAACCCATGTTCTATAAGATTCTTAGTTTCAACGATCACCTGTTAATCAATCTCTAACCTAATCCTATGAGGTGATTATCTAATAGGGACTGCATCAGGCTTGATAGCCAACCTGTGAACTACTACTTCTTGGTTTAAACCACGTATCTCAGTGTAATTCCAAGCAAAGCACTCTCTAAACTATAATAGTAGCTTGATATAATCTTTAGCCTCTAAGTCAGATAATAAGACTCTATGAAAAATAGGCCTAGGGTCTGATTCAGTGCCCATGTTAACCTCACATAATTCATCCATGGAAGAAAAGGTGCCATCTTCAAACTCACGTGAAGCATCAATGATAATGTCCTCAACATCATTTGGGTCTTCCTCATCAACAAAGAAAAAAACTAGATATAAGTGAGAGATAACATGAATGTTGGCATGAGTAGATTGATCCTTCTCAATATAGCCCAAGTCTTGTTGGCTTTGAGGCATATCAGTTCGCCAAATACGGGCTTAATGTAGAGCTCTTTCATCAGACCAAGTTGAAGGAACGATACCCTGCTTAACACAGCCTTCCATAAAAGGGAAAAAGTAACCAAGAACATGTATTTCCTTATTATCTATAGTGATCTTCATAGGACCCTGACTCTCAGGACCCAGTGGGGCACCTACACCATGAGATAACGAGGCAAACTCACTAGATCGTGGTGGTATAAAGGATTCATGTAGTGGAGGCACCGAGTGATCATTAGTCTGTAGTGGACCACCAACACTAGTGGAAGGAGCAATAGAAGATCTTTAATGAGACTCCTCGACTCTTATTCCACACATTTGATGGGAGAGAGATTATTTGCTTGTAGTCTAACATCAGAAGTCTACTTCCTCATCTAAACTACTATCAGCAACTAATCCACCCTCAGGTATTAGGTACCTATGAAAGGTAAGGAGTGAACTATAGTCAGAAGAAGTCATTGCTAAAGAAGGGATTGAACGTTGAGGAGCATCAATCATCTCATAATCCAAAGAGTCGGACTCAACATACAAAGAAGAAGTGTAAAGATGAGAGGGAGGAGAAATTCTAGTGTCAAAATTTTTTGCAGGGCAAGCCGACTCTCTACCTCTACCTTTGCCTTACCCTCCCCTAAATCTACTAGGAGAAACATCGTGCCCAACTATAAACTGAAAGGGAGATTCAATAGGATATGGAGTGGAAACACCAGCCTCAATACAAATATGTGATAGACCCTGTACTAGTGGTTATATAGGACCCTTTATAATGCTAGCAGATATCACTAGTGATTGGGCAGGGGGAGGTCTACGAGCCTTCTAAGGCAAGTAATGCTCAGCATCATCATAAATAGAGACCTCATGCATGATAAAAGGCTGAGTGTCCATAGGAATTGAATACTCCACATCAATCCTTATATACTTTATACATTGGTCCAAAGTAGAGGGCACCAATCCATATTCATGAATCTAAGGGCTTCCTAGTAGAACCCTGTATGAAGAATCATCTTCGATCACATGAAACTTTGCCTCAGTTAGGAAACTTCTTACTTCAAAGGTAGGGTAATAGACCCTATAGCGAGCTAACCTTGGTCATTGAAGACTTTCAACATGATCTTGTCAGAAGTAAGTTTGAAATGATTGAGGGAGAGACTTGATATATTATAACTGTTGTTAAAAATAATTAATTGAAATTAAAATATATATACCATATTTTAAAAATAAATTAAATTTTAAATTAATGGAAATTAAATTTTAAAAAATTTGATATATTATATATATTTTTTGGATTTTAAAATAATTTTTTAAGTGTTGTTAATTAAAATTAAATTAAAATAATTAAAAAACTTAATTTTAAATAAAAACTTGTAGCAAGACGACACGTAGCGTTATCTGATTGGCCAGTTCAAACCACATAGAAGCAGACCAATCATTAGCGATAATCATTGACTCATGATTATAAGGACGACGGGCCCCATACGCTCTCCACTTATCTACGCCAGCTTGAAGGCTAGTCCATCCGATCTTACACTAACCCGAACGGACGGCTGTGATCTTGGCAAACCAAGATCTAAGCCCTCAGGCAAACTATGTTGTTACATAGAATCGCGATGCTACTCGATCTAGTCAACGGCTCAAAAGGCAGACAGCTTATGCATTCCTAGCTCTGAAGCCCTAAAATAATAATCGCTTACTTCTCTCAATCCATACGATGTTTTAACAAAATTTTAAACACAAGATATATGCATGAAGAGAATTCATGGGGGACCAAAATCACGGTATAAAATGCGATGTATGAAAAGTTATTTAAATCTAAGTGTCCTATTCTAGGGTTTACGATTTACCTAATCTAATGGATAGATTCGGGAGATCTTGGGCTTGTTGCACTTGTAGGCTATCCATGTTCGTTCCTTTTTGTAGAAGAAATCACATTTTGACTGGAATTTGCCTTTGAAATTTTATGGTCTCCATTCACCAGAGATCTCACAGTCGATGGGGTCTTGATGGTGGGTTTAGCTTAGGAGAGGTGGAGGGAGCTATAGGAACTCTCACAAAAAATATCTCAAGCTTAAGGGGGCTTAAATAGATAGATAGCAAGCAAAAGTCCTTTCTATGTAACCCTAATATATCTATTTATAGACCTAAGCTCATGATGGATGGCCTAAATCCATCCTAAGGTTAATTAGGAGGGAAAACATTCTCCCTTGGTCATGATTTGGGTCAAGGCATGATTAGGAAAGGTTTGAATGCATTAAACAAGGGGGATTTGACCTAAATTGGCCAAGTTTGACCAAATTGAGCTATGGTTAACCATGACATGGCTTAACCCAATTAGCATGTGAAGTTTCGATATCCGCCAAGAAGGGGGGGTGAATTGCAAAAACTTGTTGCAATAAAAAATCCTACACAAAAGTTCTAATATTTTTTATGTTTTTAAATTTTTGACAGAAACTTTAACTAATGCAGAAGCGAATACTTGAGCATAATTTGCAACACTTAATTCCACAATATTTTTCGCCAAACAGTTATAATGAAAATAAAGTGCAAGCAAATAAAAGCAGTAAAGGAAGAAAGCACACCAGAGTTTTATAGTGGTTCGGTCACTTGACCTACATCCACTCCCCGGAGTCCTCCACTCAGGGAATTTCACTAAAAAATTATAGTTCTCCTTTTTTCCCCCTCGTCAAGGAGGAGAAGCCCTCACAATACTCACTTTCACCAACCTGGCATGGCGGAGTGCCAAGCGCTTTGTCACCCTCCTGGTGACGGCAGCATACCTTCTCATTTTTCTCCCTCCTGGAGAAGGCAGAGTACCTTAGAGGACACGAATGTAGAAGATTCTCCCCCTCAAAGAGCCTCCCACAAGATATTCTCGAGCCATAGGAGGAACAAAGTGCAGCAAGAACGGAGCAACCGTGTGATGTCCCTCACACTACTTCTCCCTCACCAAGCTCACCCTCTTCTTCCTCTCTCAAACCCTAAAATCTTCACAATAGCTCTCTCCCAAGGATTCCCTCTCTAATCATGTTCCCCTCTTACCGTCACACTAAAAACATAACTTTTTTTATACTTTAAACAGGCTCCAAAATCCCTGAAATTTTCAAAGTAGCTGTTACTATCGTACAGTACGATTACCTATCGTATAGTACGATTAGTATAACCAAGCTTCGTCCTGGTATGAAGGTTTACAAACAGTTCAAAAACTTATAAATATAATCGTACAGTATAACATAATCTAGTACAGTACGAACCTCAACTCTTATGTTCGTACAGGACGATAGTCGGGCTGATCTAAACTCATCTCTGTACATCATAGGGTATGACCTACTTCGTACAGTACAAATAGTCAAAATTAAAGTATCGTCCAGGACGAAGTCCGGGATGATCAAAACTCATCTATGTACATCCTAGGGTATAATATACATTGTATAGTATGATTTGGCAAAAATAAGAAATCGTCCAGGACGAAGTCCGGGATGATCAAAACTCATCTCTGTTCATCGTATAGTACGAACATGTTCGTACAGTACGAGTACCAATCAAAGATTAATCCCTGATTTATTCCGCTAATCATGGGTTAATTTAAGTAAGTATTCAAAATAAATTGTAGAGTACGAATCCCTTTGTATAATACGAACGACTGATAAAACTTACTTAAACCAATCTGGCGGCTAGGTTTTTGGATTAGTAACACATCGTACAATATGATAGAAATCATATAGTACGACCTTTTCACAAAAAGATATTTTAATCAGATCAGATCATACAGTACGATATAATTTCATACAGTACGATCAATATAGAAAATATACATTTTTCTTTTAAAACCCTCTCCCCCTGTGTGTGTGTATGGTTGCTCAAATTTACATGCATTTTGTTGCTAGACTCAAGAAAAGAGAAAATAAATAAAATGAAAAAGTTATAATGTTACAAACTCACACTCCTACTCTACCCATTCTTGAGTCTTCTTGTTGTCCTGAGTAACTTGTGATCTTCCTGAAATGTTAGTACTCATAGAAAAAAATAAAAATCAAAGATATTTAATGAATAGTAATTCAGACGATATTATTTGTGATCATCAACATCTCAAACTAGGGGTCATGGATTGCAACAACATGATCAATTAGACCCAAGTAGGTGAGTTGTTAAGCCAAATATGGATTAAAATTGATTAGCATTCAATTTGGGGCCATATGGGTCAACCTAGGTTGACCCAGGGCCGGGGTCTAGGCTCCATACACTTGGTTTGACCCACTGAGCTCATTGGAGGTGGTCTTGGGGCCTGGCTTGATCAATTTGACCAAGTCAACCTCATTGGCCTAAGCTTGGGTGAAAATAAGATCAATAGTTAGCTAGCAGCTCACTCCAGGTAAGTATATACCCAAATTATACACCCCTTAATATGTCTTTTTTTAACTTTTGATGAATTCTAAATCTATAATTTCTCTTAAGATAGTAAATCAATCTTTGATCTTCTAAACTCAAAATTTTAATCAAATTTTTATATATTAATAAAATTAATTTTCACTAAATATGAAGAGACCAATGTATCTCCCTTTGGATTGAAAGAACTTAGGAACCCCCACTATGCACATAACTAAGAAGAAAATAAGATAGTGTCCCTAATTGAGAGTATTCTTAGGTCAAGGCCTAAGATATTAACCATCGGGGCTTACACTCATGTCAAATCAACACCCACATCAAATTAACCTCATTTAAGTCGATGTTGGATAAGGAAAATCTCATGATTATCTGGTCATTTATATTATTATCCATTAAGAAGTGTATGTAAAATCTACTATTCTCCATGGATAATCATATGTATGATTCCATCTGCTCATCTATTGACATGCTTGTGTAGAGTATAATTGTATGTGACCATTTTATCCTATGGGATAGTGTGATTGCATCCTTTGCATTTTACTCCCCCATAATAACATCCTTTCATAGATCCACACACTATATCTAATTCACCTAGTGTAGACTTGTACTACTAAAATTATGTCCACTAACAATTCCACATTAATCTATACATCGAGAATAATCACAACATTTTGTAAAGTAACTTTCATCTCTACCATAAGGAGATGAGAGTTGTTTATTTGGGGGGACTAGCGCTTGATGAGAGCCATTAGTAGATGATGACCCAAATGTATCAAATGCATATGTTGCATGCTTATGACACCAACAACCTCTAATGCATGTATGAACCTTGGACACTCAACGAGCTACTATCTTGGCATGTACATATGGTTTTCCACTTCTAATATTAATGTTAATCTAAGACGATCATAATCATTTTTTGTGTTAATTAAGCCACCATTATATCTTAAATATGACTTTTTTTATTTTAAATAAGTATTGGTTGTTAATCAAATAGTAAACATGTAATGGCCTACCATCAATTAATCAATCAATTTTGGTAGTATAGCCTCTGACTAAAATGAGGCCTGCACATCATAAGATATGAACTATCAAAATTGATGCTAAAGAATAGGGTCGATCATTAATTTATGCCTGAAATGAATCTAAGGTGTGTAAGAGGACCCTAATTATTCTTTATGCTAATTAAATTGATATTACATCTTAAATATGACTATGTTATATTGTAAACAAACATTGCATGCCAATTAAGTGATAGACATGTAATGACCCACCAACAATATTGGTGTTGAAGGATATGTTTGAAAATAATATAATATAAATTGAAGGTTCCTATTACTTTACAATTATAGCATTATGTACAATTTTGGAATAAGTTTATTTATACTTTAATTATTATTATATAATTAAGTATACGCCTTATTGGTTGAAATAAGTAGTTTTGAGAAGATTGGTGTGAGAAACACAAGTTATTCTTGTGCCTATAATGCATGTTCTAGTATAATAAGCACATTCTCTTCCAATGATAGGCATTAAAAGTAATGAGAAAGTTTGGAATTGGTAGCTCTGCGATATGTTTCCCATCACTATTATTTAAAGTTTTTGTAATTACAATTATTATTCTATCCTACACAGTGATTTATTTTATTCCTTCTATTATTATGTTAACCTGTTGATAATTGAACATTTAAAAATTCAGATCAATTTAAAGGTGGCCTGCTATGTTGTGTTAGTTTATAGATGTTTTGCTTGTTATTTTTAGTGTTTGGGAGAGAGAAGGAGCAAGTTGAGTAGGAGTTTCAGAATCAAATCTAAGTTTGTATAGGTATTTTCTCTTTTAATTTTTGTATAATCATGGCTACCATGTTTTGTACTCTATTTTTTAGCCATATAATAAAGTGTAACTATTGTACATATATTTTGATGAGAAAAATAAAAATTGTATGGATGAGATTATTTATAATATTGGATGTTATTTGAAACTCTATGATGTGTTATTTATTTTAAAGTTCATATTAGAAGAAATTATAAAAAATTTCAATACTTAGATCTTGGGGTTTGACTGTTGAAAGTCAATACTATATGACCTATTCAGTGTGTGGGTCTTATTAGGTTGATTTGTGACAGGTGATGGCAAGGTGGATGTCTTGCAGTAGTGAGAGTTTGCCAGCGATGATGCTTGGGAAGATATTTGAAACTCTTCAAGCTTTATAGCTCTCTTGATCTCTAACACATGGTCCAAGTCTCCTCTAAATATATAAAATGAGTTCCACATATATATATATATATATATATATATATATATGGGGTTAATTTCAATACATTCCCCAAATTATTTGTAAAGGTTAATTTTATTTCAAAATATCACATTAATTTAATTTAGTTTCTCAATTATATAAATTAATTCAAAAGGAGTCCTTTGAGACTAAATTGGACAAATTTTATGTAATCGATGAATTAAATTTGAATTAAGTTTAAATTTCAATTATCCTATATGAGTCTATTTTGAACTAATTTATATAATTGAGGGATTAAAAAATCTTATTTTGAAACTAAATTAGTAACTTAAATAATATGAGAAATATTTTGAAATTTTAAATATGTTTTTCTTTTATATAGGCATAAAAACAAATTATAGAATAAAAAGATTATCGCAAGTGAAAATGGGAGACGTTTGGATTGGGGGAGAAATTATTCTATGCAGAGATTGGGTGTATCTAGCCGTAAAGTTTAAACTCATCCTATGAACAAGCTTATAGATAGTCAACGCACAATGAAGATAAACTATATACAAGCTTGTAGCCCCAATGCATAAAATATTTAATTGACTATCTTTTACTTTGTACAATTTCTTAATGAACAATTTCAAATTTCAATGAGTTTATTTTGTTCATTTTATGAATATCTTTAGAACTGGATATTTACTGTGTATTCACTACCTATTCACAACATTTTCACTTTGTATCAATTGCCTATTCATTGTGTTTTCATTTTGTATCAATTATTTATTTACTGAGAATTAACTGCATATTTGTTGAGTATTTACTAAGTATTTGTTGCATATTTATTGAGAATTTGTTGAATATTTGCTAAGTATTTATTGAGTATTTACTGCATATTTTATGAGTATTTGCTATATATTTTTTACTTATTCAGTATAAATTTACTTCTTTTTTACATTCTTTGTATTTACTTTGTACCAAGATGTGTATAAGAATGAGAAAGAGGCATACGAAATTTAGTGTAGTTATGCCCATAGTGTTGGTATAGTATTCAAAAAGATCATCATAATTATTGGCAACGTTCCAAAAGGATAAAGTGCAAGGACTTTGTTTTTTCAAAATCAGGTTTTAAGAAGGGTATTGAATTGAATTTCTAAACAAAATATTAGAAATTAAAGGCTAGAATAGGTTGTCCAGCTATAATTAGGTTTATAGTGGATGAAGCTAGAAATTGGGATGTGAAAAAATTTATTGAAAGCCATAATCATGATTTGGCTAGGCCAGAAGACCGAGAACTACTCAGATCATTTAGAAATATTTGTGATTATAAAACTTTAGCTCTTAAATCAATGATAGAAGCTGGGATAAGAACCGTTGATGCATTCTCCTAACTTACAAACAAAGTTAGAGGTATCAAGAATGTTGGATTCTCTAAGAAGGATGCATACAACTTTATTTAGAAAGATAAAAGAGCAAAGATTGATTTTGGGGACACTAATAATTTGATTTAATTATTTAGAGATCATTAAGTTGATGATAATACGTTCTCATGAGACATCCATGTTGCAATACAGGATCATTATATGTGATTTTTATGATGACAAACTTTATTGATTGAACTCTTGCTTTTCTCATTCTTTTAGATCATTCTTTTGTTTGTGAGCACTAACATTTCAAGAAAGATATACAAAGCTCATGACTGTTGAAGACTCAAGATTGGGTAGAATAGGATGTATAAGATTCTGTAGTTTTATTTTCTTTATTTTTAATTTCTTGAGTCTGACACATAAGAGCGTATGCAATTTGGGTGACCATGCACATACATAGGGGGAGAGAATATTTTAAGTTGAATTTTTTTTAAAAATAAATAGTGTTGTACAATTTTTAATATCATTGTATGATATGTTATCTTGAAATAGGCTTAATGGCTAATTTGTAAAATTAATTTCTATG
This sequence comes from Dendrobium catenatum, assembly GCF_001605985.2. Lineage (NCBI taxonomy): Eukaryota > Viridiplantae > Streptophyta > Magnoliopsida > Asparagales > Orchidaceae > Dendrobium > Dendrobium catenatum. The sequence continues at coordinate 192,249 of NW_021470997.1, read as the reverse complement.
AACTAATCATAATGTACGATCATGATTGTATTATACGATTTATTATTATCTGAAAACTCTAGCCACCATATTAATTTAAGTAATATTTTAAAATATTAGTTTTGAATTGATCGTACTGTATGATATCAATCATAGTATATGAGCATTTGAAATCTTGCTAAAATTGACCCCCATAATTAGTCTATCAAATCATTATTTAATTAAGGATATCTGGTCGTACTATATAATATTGATTGTATTAGACGATTTACATAGATGAAATCTAGCCGTCCTAGAGATTCTACCAAATAAAACTATGATTTTTAAACTAATCATATTGTATGGTATTTATATTATACTGGATGACCTACTTGAAATGAACTAACCATACTATATGAATTGAATAGTACGAGACAATTAACAGAGATGAATTTCCATCATCCGAGGAATCATCTCGTATGAATAGAGAAAACTAAACAGATGGTACTTAACGATCAATTAATTGTAATTTATAATGAGTTCATAAAATTTGAACAGTTTATTTTCAATGACTATTCACATTGTATTGGATGGGACTAGTTTTGAATTGATCAGATTATATGAACTAGAATCATACTATATGAACAATAACGACTAAATAAAATTTTAGGGTTTCTTGATGCCTATTACAAATGCTTTGTTTTTAATTTTCTCATGGAAATAAAGAGAGGAATGTGTGATTAAATGAGGAACTCTGAGAGAGGAGCTTTGGAGAAGAAAATCAAGGTTTGAGAGAGGAAGGATAAGGTGAGCATGAGCGTGTGGGAGAAGTAGTGTGATGGGAGCACATGATTACTCCGGGCTAGTTATACCATTGCTCCTCTTGTGACCTTGGTGAGTCTTTTGAAAGTTCTATAGAGAGAGAGGCTTCTTAGTCTAGTCCACATGGTATTTTGCCTTCTCTAGGGATTAGAAAATGGAGATGAGGTTCTCTGCCTTCTCCAGGAGGGAGAAAATGAGTCAAGGTTCACTTGCAATCAATGGGAGGGTGATATAGCGTCTGATGCTCCACCGCATCAAAGGTTTGATGAAAGCGAGTTTGTAAAGGCTTTTCTACCTTGGTTTGGAAGAAAAGGAAGAGTCACTTTGGTTTAGTAAAAATTCTCAAAGTGGAGGATTCCAAGGAGTGGACGTAGGTCAAGGTTAACCGAACCACTATAAAAAACTCTGATATGTTTTTTTCATTTTTGAACTTTTATATTTCTTGTGTTTCTTTTTCATTTATAACTGCTTGGAAAAATATTGATTATTGCTTGGTCACATAGATTAAAATTTCATCATAGTAACTTTTGTATTTTTGATAAAGATCTTGTTCCCTTATAATTGTTTAGATTTTGGTATTTTTAATCATTGAAAAGTTTTCAAAAATATCATTATTGTTACTTTAAAGTCAAGAAAATTTTTAAAGCACCAATTCACTCTTACGCTCTTGGTGAGTCTCGGGCAAGTTCCATAAGGATTAACAACCTTTACGAACTTCAAGTGGTATCGGAGCAGGGTCTTAAAAGTAAGGTTTACAAATTTTTTGAAAAATTGATCAATGATTCACTTTGGTAATTGTAATCCTTTGAAGGTTTATTCTATAACCCGTCCACCACCATTTGAAATATCCCTTTTGATTTCTAGAAAAGTATGTCTACCTTTTTACAATCCATTGACTAGAGTTTGACATGTGATTCAAACTGGTATTCACTTGCATTCCATGTGGTTAATGGTGTTAAAACCAATATTCTATTTATTGAATGGAATAATGAGGATAGGGAACACAAATAATTAAATGCTAAGTGTTTGAACTATTTTGTTTGTGCTTTAAAATCCAAAGACTATATGCAAGTTTCTACATGCACTGCCGGGAAAGTGATTTGAGATAGGTTGTGCATCACCTACGAGGGAACCAGTTAAGTTAAAAAAACTATGTTAAATATTCTTTTGCATGATTATGAACTCATTTGCATGAAACCTAGTGAAAATGTGTCTAAAATGTACACTAGGCTCACCCAGATAATAACATCCTTACATGCACTAGGTAGAGAACTATCAAATTTTGAAAAAACTAATAAGATTCTATGTTGATTACCTAATTCTTGTGATGCCAAGATAACTACAATCACTGAATCAAAAGACTTAATTATTTAGTCAACTAAAAATTTGCTTGGGTCACTCATTGCTTATGAGGAAGAAGTGACTCAAAGGCATTATGCAGGAGAAAAGAAGAAGGATAGAACTGTATCACTAAATGCAAATGATTATGATAGTGACAGTTCTACAACATATGAGGAGGATGAAATAGCCTTAGTGACATGCTAGTTCAAGAGTTTTCTGAAACGAAAAATAGAGGTGTCGTCAAATAACTAGAGTAAAGGTAAAAGCCATAAATCTATTATGTCTGATACAATTTACTTTGAGTGCAAGAAACTAAGTCACCTTCGAGCTTACTGCCCCAACCTGAAAACTCACCCAAATAAGAAGAAGGGTAAAGAGAAGTAAAAGTATAAAAGGGGCAAGAAAAAGACACAAAAAGCTTTTTGGGTCTACTTTGCCTGAGAATCGTTAGAAGAAGCAAAGGAGGAGGTAACAAACTTATGTATAATGTCTAATTATAATCTTGATTAATCATATCAAGATGAGGTATGTCAACTCTCTTATGATGAATTATTTATTATTTCTAAAAAAATTAATGATTCATACAACAAGCTTAGGAAAATATATGCTACTCTTAATACTGAATTTTCTACTTTGCAAAAAGAGCATGCTAGCTTACCAAGCACTCTATTTTAAATAGCGATCATATGAATATATTAGATGAGTTTGATGCATTTAATAAGAGGCATATTGATCTATCTAATGAGCTAGAAAAAGTATTCATGGAATTAGAAGAACTTGCATGTTAATTAGATAGTAGTGAGCATGCACTAAAATTGGAAGTGGCAAGATATAAAATTGTAAATGAATATTTAAGAGTAAAAATTACTACACTTGATAATAATAAACCACCACTTTCAATAGCTCAGTTGCAAAACCCCTCAATATATCATGCATCACAAAAACTTTGGAAGAGGCACCATCACCCACATGGGTTAGTAAACTCATTCCCTAGTGTTAGGTGTTACTCTTGTGGCATGTTAGGATATATAGCCTGCACATGCTCATCCACCATAGGATACAATTAGTGTGGAGGATGAATTTGTATGCATCACAATAAAACATGCATTCTTATCATTCATTCAAGCATAAGGTTGAACCTAAACTCAGTTGGGCTCCCAAATCTTACATTTAAATGACATTATAGGGGTGTTCTCACAAAATACCTAGTGAGAGAATGTGGTACCATGACAGTGGCTGCTTGAAGCACATGACTGGTGATATGAAGTAGTTCATCACACTAGAGGCTAAGTCAGGAGGCAAAGCGACATTAGGAGGCTTAGGTACAATTATAAACTCTGAACACTTTATGATTGAAAATGTTTTATTAGTTCATGGTTTAAAGCATAACTTGCTAAGTATTAGTCAACTATGCAATAAAATATTATATTTAAAAAAAAATTTTAACAAATACATTTTTTAGGTGAACCCCATAAAAAGGGGCCAACGTGTTGATTAAAAAAATGGATTACATAGTCCTTTAAGGGACCTCAAGCTCGTTACTGCTCAAAGAGCTACAAAATTAAAGGAAAGAAAAAAAACATAAGAACTCAGGTTCTCTACTACTAAGAGGTACAAAATTACCTAAGAACCTTCTACGGTGCATAAGAGAGAGCACCCAAAAAGGAGCAAGGAAAAAATTAGCAAAAAGTTCCACGCTACCAACCCCAATGCCACCCTTACGATCATCTTCACAAGCCAAATCCATCAAAAAAGATTGGCATGCAAAATATACAAAGCAAAAAATATAGCCCAAAGAAAATGTGATGATAGTCCAAGCAATTAACCACACCAATAACAGTAAAATAAAGAGATAAAACACAAAGAAACAAACTAACCACATAAAACAACTTAACAGTAATCTCAACATGAAATAGAAGTTGCACAAACACCAACAGACATTAAAGGAAACTGTTGCAAATCTGATTTTAGGGAATATAAATTTTAGTGACAGCAAACATTCCTATTTTTTTACGACTGCCTTGCCTACTAACATTTAAGGTCCATAAGATCGAGTTCAACTCAAGCCAACTCAAGTTTGGGTAGACTAGGATTGAGTAAGTTTGTAAACTTTTACCTTTTCTTAAGTCAATTGTATCTATTTGGGTCTTGATACAAAGTAATTGCACACACTTGAGGGAAAAATTCTGATTGTTTTAGAGTTCTCTATTTTTTATCACATCATACTGGACGACCAAACATCGTCCTGAATGATCAGTTAAAAACAAAAACCCTAATTAGGGCATCCTGGTTAAGGCAACCATCACATCATCATTCTGGATGATAGGCTCAAATCATAAAGAATCAGCAGCCAGATCAGTTAAAGCATGTTATATTTTTAGACATTATCCAAGACAATGTCTTCGATGATGAAGCACAATTATGCCCAATTTAATTTGGTAATTAAGGAAATCAATTAAAGTTTTATTGGATGATCATATCATCCTAGACGATCGCAGGATCACTCAGGATGATCAGTTAAATAAAAACTTAATTCTTCCTAGACGATCTTTAATCGGCCAGGTTCATTCAAGGCGATTCTCTAGACGATATGTTCTAAATTGAACTAATAATCCGGGATGATCGTAGATCATCCTAAATGATCAAGTCATTTTTCCATTATCCAGACAACTAGTTAATGCGATGGTCTAGATGATATTTATCATTTTATACTAATTGTCCTGGATGATAAAGCAAATTTTTCATCATCCAAAAATTAATTCAGGGTGATGTGCCGGATGATATTTGATGAATTGAAATATGAACAAAAAATACTATGATCGTCCTGGCTAATTAAGCTAAAATTGTACTGATTATACAGAATGATCTCCAGATTATCCTGGACAATAAAGTCGGTTTGTTGCAATTAAGAGCTATTATGAAGCTCTTCTTTATAAAGTCTCTTGTTTCACCCAAGAGGGTATTTTTTGCTTCTGTCTTGACCTGAGAGAGCCTAGAGGAGAGGGAGAGAAAGGGAGAGAGCGTGAGGATCTTACTGGAGGGGGGGGGGTTGTGAAGGGGTTTCGCAAAGGTTGCTCTAAGCAAGGATCCAAGTCGTCTTCTCTGATCGTCGTCCCTTATCCTTGGAGGTTTGAGAGAGGTCCACTTCAATAATCGATCAAGGTTCTCTTCCTGCTTCAGGAGGAAGCAAAAGTAGTCAGGTTCTCTACCTCATCGGTGTTGGTGGAAAAGTGGTTTTGTAAAGGCTTCTCGGCCTTGCTGTGGGAGAAAAAGGAGAGTCATTGAGTTTAGTGCAATACTCAGAGGGCGCCTCCAGGGAGTGGATGAAGGTTGAGTTGACCAAACCACTATAAATTTCTGTGTTCTTTATTACTTTTTTTTTCATTTAATTTTCGCATTTTAAATTTCATTATGGTGAATTTTGGTTTGTTTTGAGTTTGTGTTTTTTATTGAAAGAGTTTTAAAATAACAATCCACCCCCCTCTTGGTTAGCCTTAGGCTAGTTCATAAGGGCTTAACATCCCTAACGAACTATCAAGTGGTATTAGAGAAGGATTCATAAAATCAAGTTTTTGAAAACTTTTGAATTTTGATCCATGGCTAACTCCGATAATCATAATACTATGGAAGGGTATTCTATTACCCGAACACCTTTGTTTGACAATATTCCTTTTAATTTTTGGAAAACTTCCATGTCTAAGTTTTTACAATCGATTGACTATCGCATGTGGATGCTTATTAAAGAAGGTTATTAATCTCCGACTGGTAAAATTAATGGTATTACTACTCCACCTTTTTTTCACTAAATGGACTCTTGATGATAGAGATTTAATGAAACTTAATGCGAAATATTTGAACTTTTTTTTCTGTGCTTTAAAATTTGAAGATTACATGTGTGTTTCAACTTGTGCTATCGGTAAAGAGATTTGGTATAAATTGTGTATCACTTATGAAGGAACCAAGAAGTTAAGCAATCTAGATTGAATATTTTATTGCATGATTACAAACTTTTTTGTATGAAACCTTCTGAATTAATTTCTAAAATGTATACAATGTTTACTCAAATTATTACCTCTTTGCATACCTTAGGACGAGAACTCACGAATTATAAAAAAGTTAATAAAATTTTGAGATGCTAAGATTATTGCAATTATTGAATCTAAAGATTTGAATACTTATTTGATTGATAACTTACTTGGATCACTCATTGCTTATGATCAAGGGGTGAATCAAAGAAATCTTGATGCAGTTGAGAAAAAGAAGGAGAAAACTGTGATGCTGAAGGCTAATAATACGGACACTGATTCTTCCGGGTCTGAAAGTGATGATGTTGCCTTAATCACAAGGCAATTCAAAAGCTTTCTAAGGAATAATCAAAAGAACCACCAAAAGTGAAATAAAGGTAAGGGTAGCAAAAATTTTAAGAATTTTAATGATATAATATGTTTTGAATGTAGGGAGGCAGGGTACATTAAAGCTGATTGTCCTACTCTTAATACTCATCCTAGCAAGGAGAAAGGGGAGGAGAAACCCAAGTTCATATAGAATAAGGATAAGAAGCGGTTTCAAAAGGCATTCTAGGCAAATTCTGCATCTAACTTCTCTGAGACTGAAGCTAAAGAGGAGACTATAAACTTGTTCTTGATGGCAGACGATCATCTTGGTCAAAGTGACCAGGAAGAGGTATGTGAACTAACCTACGAGCAACTACTTGAAGTTTCTAAACAAATTCATGCATCATATAGGAAACTTTAGAAATCTCATGCTAGTTTGAAATTGGAGTTTTTAAATTTACAAAAAGCGCATGAAATTTTACTTTAAGATCATTCTACGATCAATAGCAATCACATGTCGTTACTTGATGAGTTTGATGCATTAAATAAAAAGCATATTGAATTATTAGATACACATGATTCCTTGAAGTCATCCCATGCTGAGTTAGAAAGGAGTTTAAGAAATTAAAAAATCTCAAAGATTTTGAAAATAAACCAACATTACATGCATCATATAACTTTAAAAGGAAATATTACCACCCGATTAGATTTGTAAATCTGTTTTATGGTGTTAGATGTTTTTCATGTGGCATGTTATGACACATTTCACACACTTGCACAATTCATCGTAGAATACATTGGGTGTGGAGACCCAAATTGCATGATTCACAGCATAACATACATACATTGCATTCTTCTTTCCATAAGAAGGGACCCAAACTTGTTTGGGTTCCTAAATCTGACATTTGATGATTTTATAGGCGTACTCTCATAAACGGCCTCATGAGAGCATGTGGTACCTGAATAGCAGATGCTCATGACACATGACTAGAGATGCTAACCAATTCATTTTGCTGGAAGCCAGGGCTGGAGGCAAGGTTACTCTTAGAGACAACACCACCAGGAAAGTGGTGGGCAAGGGTACAATTGGAAACTCCAAGAACCTTTGATTGAAAATATTTTGCTTGTAGATGGACTAAAACACAAATTGTTCAGCATCAGTCAAATTTACGATAAGGGCTTCATCATAAATTTTTTGGCAAATACTTGTGTTAGAAGCTTAAATAACAACACTGTTTTACAGGGAAAGCGGATCAATAATGTTTACATACTTGACTTAAATAATATTGAATGTGCTGCTTCATTTTTCTTAAAAACTATTGTTAATGATTCATGGTTGTGTCACAAGAGGTTATGTCATTCCAATATGCAAACCCTTAGGAGAGTGACCCAGAAAGACTTAGTTAGAAGTGTCCCCAAGCTTAAGTTCTCTAAAGACCACCTTTGTGATGCTTGCCAATTAGAGAAGCAAGTCCAATCCTCTTATCATTCCATTAAAGATATTAGCACCTCTAGACCTTTAGAAGTCGTTTGCATGAATTGGTTTGGACACATTAGCACTACCATCTTAGGAGGGAAAGTCTATAATTTTGTAATTGTCGATGATTACTTGAGGTTTACTTGGATTAGATTTCTGTTACATAAGAATGTATCTTTTAATGAGTTTAGATCCTTCTTCACTTGGATTTAGAAAAAGCTAGGTTATGAGATCTTGACCATCCATAGTGACCATGGGGGAGAGTTTGAAAATGAGAGATTTGGAGACCTTTATGAGGATAAAGGGATTAGTCATAACTTCTCAGCTCCTAGGACCCCTCAATACAACGGTGTAGCTGAAAGGAAGAACTGAACCTTAGTTGAAGTTGCTAGAGCCATGCTTGCTGAGTATTCACTTCCAAAATAGTTTTGGGTTGAAGCAGTAAACACTGCTTGTTATGTGTTAAATAGGGTGAATGTTAGAGCCAAACTTAATAAGACACCCTATGAGATTCTTAAGGGTTGGACACCCAACCTTTCCCACCTCCATGTCTTTGGCTGTAAGGTTTTCATTCTTAACAATGGAAGTCACACTTAGGAAAATTTGACCCAAAATTTAATGAAGGAGTGTTCTTATAATATTCATGTATGGGGAAATCCTTTAGGGTGTTTAATAAGAGGACATTAGTGGAGGAGGAGACTACTCATGTAGTGTTTAATGAATCCGATCCTAAGAAGTCTAGAGTTGCGGATGATGATGAAGTTGAAATTTTGGAGAAGAGGGAAGAGCCCCAAAACACTAAAGGAGTAGGTGAGATTACCCAAGGAGTATAAAATGAAAATTTAGAGGAAATGGTTAAACCTACATACACCTTGCCTAGAGATTGGACATATTCATTGAGACATCTTAAAGAACTGATCATAGTAGACCCTTATGAAGGTGTTAGGACTAGGAATGTACTTAGGAAGAAAGTGAAACACTCTACCTTTATCTAAATGACTGAACCCACCAACATTAATCAAGCCCTTTCTGATGAGTTTTGGATCTTAGTCATACAAGAGGAATTAAACCAATTTGTTAGGAATGACGTTTGGGAGCTTGTAGAAAGACCAAAGGGATAAAGTGTAGTTGGAACCAAATGGTTCTTTAAGAATAAAATGAATGATTTTGGTGTGGTGGTTATGAATAAGTCAAGATTGGTGGCTAAGGGGTACAAACAAATAGAATGGATTGATTTTGAGAACACCTTTGCCCCTGTAGCTAGATTGCAAGCCATTAGAGTGGTACTAGCCTTTCCATGTTATAAGGGATTTAAGCTTTTCCAAATGGATGTTAAGAGGGCCTTTTTAAATGGGGTAATAAAAGAGGATGTGTTTGTAGAGCAACCTTAATATTTTGAGAGTTCCCAATTTCCAAATCATGTTTTCAAATTAAAAAAAGATCTTATATGGATTAAAAGCATGCACCCAGAGCTTGGTATGAGAGGCTTAGCACATTTTTACTAGTAAGGGAGTTTGTTAAGGGGAGCGTAGATACCACCCTTATTTTTGAGAAAAGTAGGAGATGAATTACTCATTATTCAGATCTATGTCGATGATATACTTTTTGGATCTTCTGAAAAAAAAGCTATGTGATGGTTTTTCTAAAATAATGAGTAGGGAATTTGAGATGAGTATGATGGGAGAGTTATCCTACTTTTTGGGGTTTAACATAAGACAAATGGGTGATTGAACCTTTCTAAATCAATCAAAATACATAAAGGACATCTTGAAGAAGTATGAAATGGATAAAGCCAAGCTAATTAATACTCCCATAACCTCCAGTGTTCAGTTGGATAAGGACCCAAATGGAAAATCAGTTGATCAAATGAAGTACAGAGGGATGATTGGATCTTTACTTTACCTGACTACTAGACGACCTGATATAATGTTTAGTATTTATCTCTGTGCTAGATTTCAAACTGATCCTAAAAAATCCCACGTAACTGCGGTTAAGAGAATTCTTAGATATCTCTTAGGGACCCAAAACTTAGGAATCTGGTATCCTAGGTACATCACTTCTTTTTAAATTATTGGATATTTTGATTCTAATTTTGCAGGATACAATATGGATAGAAAGAGCACTTTTGGGACTTGCCAATTCATGGACAGTCTTTAGTCTCCTGGTCCAATATAAGGAAAAACTTTATTGCACTTTCCACTGCTGAAGTTGAGTACATTAATTTAGGGAGCTGTGTGGCCCAAGTCCTTTAGTTTAAGTAGCAAGTTTTGGATTTAGGATTACCTGTAGACACAATTTTGATCTTTTATAACAACATTAGTGTCATCTCCATTTCTAATAATCCTATCCAACATTCAAGGACTAAGCACATTGACATAAGACATCATTTTATTAGAGACCATGTGACTAAAGGAGATATTGAGTTATATCATATGGCAACTGAGAATCAACTGGATGACATCTTTACTAAACCACTGACCTTCGACACCTTCAGCACTTTAAGGATCAGATTAGGTGTGATTGACATAAATGCATGAACTTGATTCTTACTGATTTCTAATTTTTTATCTGTTGTATGTTATTTTCTTTTTGTAGTTTTTCCTTGTTTATTTTTTTATACTTTTCATCTGTTTCACTTCTGTTGATTTAATTTCCTTCAATATTTTATTTTTCTTTTAATCACTACTGAATTAATATTTTATGCCTTATTTTTATTTTTGAAAATTTGTAGTCAATGTGTAACATCTCTAAATCAGTTAAAGGGGGAAACACCGTTGATTGTTTCCTTTTCTCTAACTTCTTTTAGTGGTGTAATTTTCTTTTCTAAACAAAAGTCTATCTCAAATTAACAACTAGACTTTGCGATTGAGATTTTTTCAATCCTGCTATAAAAATCTATCTTATATATATATATATATATATAATGTTCAAAGTCTTTATATTACCTTAAGATTTTTCATGATCTTGTCATTATATTTATCATATGATTTTTTATTCTATTTTGTGATTCATTGTTTCTTATAATAGAGAGTAAGTTTTTTTTCTCTAATATCTGAAAGATATAATTACAACTGAGAATATTTAAGAATTTTGAAAAAGGGTTCTAGCTTGCAAAAAATAAAAAAATGGCCAATGATGCCAAAATCAAAAGATGTTCAATGACCCCAAATTAAAAAAAAATATACACAAAATGTATCAAAAATCAAAAGATGGGTAAAGAGCGCCAATCAATTGACAAGAGGTATAGAATCAGCCCACCAAAAGAATGCTTTCTTCTCTTTAAAAAATTTTTAAATCTTAGAAGAATTCATGTGTCACTTGATATTTTTCAAAGGCTTTATTTCGGAATTCAAGATCGTGACTAAATACTTTGATATATTATTATATAAAATATTTTTTTGAAACCATGTTTTGAATGGATCTCTTTTTCTTATCCAATTAGTTTTTCTTTTCCAATTAGTTTTTCTGATTTAGATCTTTTGTTTTCAAAAGACGGTTTGCCCTGGGAGAAGTTTGAGCTAGGGATAACAGGATCAGTTGTTCAACTATTTTTTGGATTTCGACTTTGTTAACTCATTAATTCTTACAATTTTTTTAATTCAATCACATGGAGAATTTATCATATCCAAGCTTTGATTAAAAAAAAATCTTTGTTTATCAATCTTTTTTTTTATTTTTGTGTCTTTTTTATTTTATTTTTAAACTTTTTTAGTTGAATTTCATATTTTTGGGCCTTCTCTGATCATCTCCATCCATCCCCTAATTCTAATTTTTTTTATCATCATGGACGATATTTATATCATCCTGTACGATCTATTCAAAATGACTGATTTGACTCTTCTGCTTCTAATCTTCCTGGACGATGCATTATCGTCCTGGAAAATCTGATCATCTTTTGCTTCAATTATTCATGATTGTTCTGGATGATCATTATAATCCTAGATGATCTTCATAATTTCTGCTCAATTATTGGTGATTGTCCTAGACGATACACCTGTTCGTCTTCGATGATCCACGTGGAAAAATTTGGCACACAACTTTAACTTGACTGGTATGATCAATTATTATAGATCATCTTAGACTATCCACTTAATCATCCTGGAGATCTTCTTTTTCAATGGTTATTCAGAATGTATCCTCGGGATGATCGCATGTGTCTTATCATCCCGGATGATCTCTGATCGTCCTTGATGATATTACCGCCTTTTTGTCCAATCGTATTGAATGTAATTATTGCACCTAGTCGTCTTGGACGATTCTGCGATCATCCTGGATGATCAGATCATTTCTTTATAAACCAAGACATTCAATCTATTTTTCTCCACAATTCCTCGTCAACCTCTTTTTCTCTTACTTCCCTTATGTTTTCCTAATTATGACCTGTAGAAAATCAATATCACATGCCTTTTGAAAGCTCATCGAGGGAAAATCTGGACCCTCGATGCACTGAGGCATCCGATCTTTCTGCCTATTAGAGGTACAAAATGACCGGGATCACTATATCCTGGACTAACAACCTGCATATTCTTTCATATCCTGCACTCGATCTATTTTCTCACACTACTCACTTTTCTCCTTACTCTTACTGTTCCATTCAATTCATAGCTACTTTTTGAATTTTTTCCTAGCCTTTGCATCAATTCCTCTTTTACTACCCTCCAGTCCTATGTGAATAGACGGCCTGTCAAAAACACTTATCAGGACTGTCAAGACCTCCTGCAACTGTCTACCACATGAGACAAACTTCACACCCTGTGTTCAGATCTTGACTACAAATAGGCTTCAGCCAATCACTTTTTAAGGAACACCAATACTCCCTTTCATGTTGGAGAGTCTAGCAGCTTACTCAAAGATGTTAGGATAATCCAACATGTCCTTAGAACTTCTATTCATCTAAAAGCTGGTGATCGCATTCATATCACTCCACTCCTTTCGATCACCACTTTCTACATTTTGGCCAGTCGTAAATTTAATGCCTTTGATTTGATTTTTTGATACATTGAGCATCTTACTAATATTTGCAATCCAGAACATAAGAGGAAGCCCAATCTTGCCCTAGGACATATCATTGCCTATGTCCTAGAATCCAAATACAACCTCCAATATCCTACCCCACCAAAATTTCAGCCTGCCTTCTACTCAATTAACTCCTTCCACATTCTTCACAGTACTCTTCTCCACCCGGGGCACGAGGAAGCCAAGGAAGCTCCTACACCTGTTCCTACACCTGCTCCACTCCGCCAGCACTCACAGCTGGATCAATTCAACCAGTGGGAGACTTGCTTTGAGTCATACATTGCTGCACAGGTGCTGAAATATGCTGAGGATGTTGCCTACTTTGACTCTTATGCGACTCACCAGCAGTGTCAGCAGGATTAGGATATGGCCTAGTTTGGAGAACAGTTTGCCACTCTTTCCAATTACTTTCACCTGCCACCACTACCACCACCTCTGTCGGATGATCAGGGGCCATCTTTCTTTTAGTTTGTTTTTTTGTGATGTTGTTTTTCCTTATTATAGTTTTACTTATGTTTATTACTTTCTGCTATGTTTCTTTTCTCTTTCCCTCCTCCTTTTTGTGATGTCAAAAGGGGGAGTACTTGTACTGCTTTACGATATTTTAGTGTATTATGTAATGTGCTCGTGTAAACTTCCTGATTCACTATTTTTTTTTTATTGTGATGCTTCAATTGAATAACTAAAATTTGATTATGTGTTTGCCATCATAAAAAAGGTGGAGATTGTTTCAAATCTAATTTCAGGAAATATAATTTTTTATGATAGCAAACATTCCTAATTTTTTACGACTGCCTTGCCTACTAACATTTCAGGTCCATAAGATCGAGTGCAACTCAAGCCAGCTCAAGTTTAGGTAGACTATAATTTAGTTAGTTTGTAATCTTTTACCTTTTCTTGAGTTAATTGTATCAATGTGGGTCCTGATGCAAAGTAATCTTGCACACACACACACACACTTGAGGGAAAATTTTTGATTGTTTTAGAGTTCTCTATTTTTGATCACATCATCCTGAATCAACCAAACATCGTCTTGAATGATCAATTAAAAATAGAAACCCTAATTAGGGCATCCTGGTTAAGGCAACTATTATTAAGCACATCATCCTGGATGATGTTATCATCATCTTGGATGGTAGGCTCAAATTAGAAAGAATCAGCTGCCACATCAATTAAGGCATGTTATATTTTTAGACATCGTCCAAGACGATGTCCTGGACAATGCAGCATAATTTTACCTAAATTAATCTGGTAATTAAGGAAAGCAATTAAGATTTGATTGAACGATCATATAATCCTGGACAATCACAAGATCGTCTGGGATGATCAATTAAATAAAACCTTAATTCTTCCTGGATGATGTTGATTCTCTTGACGATATGTACTAAATTAAACTAATCATCTGGGACAATCGTAGATCATCCTGGACAATCAAGTGATTTTTCTATCATTCAGACATCTAGTTAGTGCGCTGGTCTGGACAATATTTGTAATTTTATACTAATCATCCTAGACGATAAAGAAAATTTTTTAGCATCCAGACATTCATTCAAGGCGATGTGTTGAATGATATTTGATGGATAAAACTAATCGTATAGGACAATATACTATCATCCTGGATGATATGAACAAAAAATACTCTGATCGTCCCAGATCATCCTGGATGATAGAGCTAAAATTGTACTAATCATACATGACGATCTCTAGATCATCCTAAATGATAAAGTTACTTTGTTGCAATTAAGAGCTATTCCGAAGCTCTTCTTTATAAAGTCTTTTGTTTCACCCAAGATGGTATCTTTTGCTATTGTATTGACCTGAGAGAGCCTAGAGGAGAGGGAGAGAAAGGGAGAGAGAGAGAGAGAGAGGATCTTGTGAGGAGAGTTTGTGAGGGGTTTCACAAAGGTTGATCCAAGAAAGGGTCCAAGTCATCTTCTCCGATCGTCGTCCCTTATCCTTGGAGGTTCGAGAGAGATCCACTTCAGCAATCGATCAAGGTTCTCTTCCTGCCTTAGGAGGAAGCAAAAGGAGTCAGGTTCTCTGCCTCACCGGTGTCGGTGAAAAAAAGGTTTTATGAAGGCTTCTCTGCCTTGCTGTGGGAGCAAAAGGAGAGTCACTGAGTTTAGTGCAATACTCGGAGGGTGCCTTTGGGGAGTGGACGTAGGTCGATTTGACTGAACCACTATAAATGTTTGTGTTCTTTATCACTGCTATTTTCACATTCAATTTTCGTACTTTAAATTTCTTTGTGGTGAATTTTGGTTTGTTTTGAGTTTGTGTTTTTTATTGAAAGATTTTTTAAATACCAATTCACCCCCACCCCTCTTGGTTAGCCTTAGGCTAGTTCATAAGGGCTTAACATCCCTAACAAACTTTCAGAAACAACCCCAGCAGTCAAGGTAAATCAAATTACAAAAATAACTCTTCATTTTTAGCCTATAATAGTATAATCAAGACAAGGTACCATTGCTCCCAACCCTCAAGAACATAGGAAACACCCAGCCAGTGAAAATGACAGTCAAATTCCACATAAACAACCAAACGAGCCAAGACAATAAAACTAATAAGAGACAAAATTGATGGCTAGAACTTCCAGAAAAACACCAATACAACTGCCAACCTAGGGTAATACCAAACCCCTCCAACCAAAAATTTAAAATCCCAAAAAATGGGAAATAGACCCAGAAGGGCCAACCCCAACTAGCAAGATGTAGACATGCGTCTTTTCTAAAAAATCAAAAGAGATATTATCAAATAAAGGAGATCTAGTAATCGAGTAACCTTCTAGGGTGTTTTGGTTTCCAAAAATAGCCATTCTTAGTTTTCAAAAAGTAGTTTAAACTTATGATTTTGAAACAAAGCTCTGATACCACTTGTTGAATCTTGATTAGGTTGTTAAACCAAAGCTAATGACCCAAGGCTAACCAAGAGGGGGTGAATTGGTAATTTTAAAATTACTCATGGATTTTAAAATTGAAAACCTTTAAGATTTGTAGAAAGTTAATTAAAATTTCAAAAAAAAATTCAACCACAGAAAAATAATTGCAGTAAATAAAATGCTGAAATTTAAATGACACAAAAATTTATAGTGGTTCAATCAAACATAACCTACAACCACTCTCTGAAGACTCCCTCTTCAGGTATTGCACTATTACCAAAAGTGTCTCTCATTTTGCCCCCACAGTAAGGCGAAGAAGCCTTTACAAATCCTCTCTTCCACCAATCCTCGGTGCGGCAGAGAACCGTCATCTTTTCACACTCTATAAGTGTTGGCAGAAAATCGTCGTCTAATCACACTCTCCAAGTTTCGGCAGAGAACTATCATCTGTTCACACTCTACAAGTGTTGATAGAGAATCACCATCTATTCACACTTTATAAGTGTCGGCATAGAACTGGATCTTCTTCAAAGATCTTCTCACGAGCAATCTAGAAAAATAAGAGGAAGAGTGAAAAACACAAATCACACAGAGATTCTTAACTTTGAGTAAGCTTGTGAACTCTTCACACTCTATTTGCAAGAAATCTCTCTCAAACACTCTCTCTTTAAATTGTCCTTGAAAAATCATAAAGATAAGACTTTTTCACATTAGTTTTGATGGACCTTTTATACTAAAGATACAAAAAAACATTCTAGAAAACTAAAAACTTCAATTTTGAACATACACAATCCTACAATACGATCGTATTTCATACATACGAACAATCCAAAAATTGTTGCGTACGAACCTGTTGTGAATCGGTACGGAAACATTTCGTACACGATCATCATCTGGTACAAACCATGTTCGTCCAGTACAAACAGTTAGAAAAATTTTCACCTTCATTTGGACAAAGAGAGACCCGTAAATTTTATACTCTGATCGACGTACGTATGATGATGACATCATCCGGTATGATCAGTTATAAAAAAATATCAAGTTCATAGGGATGAAAAGTCGGGACAATAATGGACCTCACAATTTCATACTCTGGAAGGCATGTACGAACTATGTTCGTATAGTATGATCCATACTTAGAAAAATTCTTTTTATGAGACCAAAAACCCGTCCATTTTGTACTATATAAGGCCTGTACGAAATGGAATCATACAGTATGATTACTACTTATAAAAATTTTCATTTTTGTTCATTTTCCTGCTCGTCGAGGAAAATAACATAACAAATCATCTCATACGAAGTGCATTTGTATAGTACGATTAGTTTTAAAAAATACAAATTTTAATCTCTTCCCCCATATGCATGTGCACGGTTACTCAATTACAATCACACTCTCTCAGACTCAATAAAATGAAAAATTACAGACTTTATTTACAATAGTCTCTAAACGTATCTAATTTGAAGTCTTCAGCAATCCGGAGTATGATTTCCCTGAAACGTTAGTACACATAAATAACAAAGCAATGCATCTAAAATATGTTTAGAGAAATAATAATTAAAACAATAATATTTGAAATCATCAAAAAAAAACATATTGTAAGAATATCAACAATAAAGAACTAAGTTGCAACATTCTCAACAATCTCCTACTTTTTTATGATGGTAAAATAATTATTATTTGAATAAAATTGAAGACCCTAAATTTCTTCTTAATTTCCCCTGAATGAATAAACATGTGTATATAGGGGAATTCTTTTAAGAAAAAATCAATTTTGTATAGTATGAATAAAATACTTATAAAATCATCCAAAATAATGATCGACATGTTACAAAATTCGTATGGAATGAAAATAATTTCGTACAATATGAATAAAACACTTATAAAATCATCATGATCGTTCAAAAATAAGAATTTTGATGTGTGAATAACATGTCCAACACACAAAAACATAAATAAAATAAAAAAGAAAATAAAAAATAGAAATAAAACAAAAAAAAACACAAATAATCAAAAACACAAAAGACACAAAACAAAATATAAAGTTTATAGAAGATTTTTATTTAAACATTAAGATAGGTTACATCTAGCCTTGTTCTTAATGTGCTAAAAGTATCAAAAGCTAGTGGTTTTGTAAAATTGTATGCAAGTTGATTTTCAATTTAAACATGGTTCAATTAAATTTCTCTTTTGGATACATGAACTCTTATGAAATGATGCCTTATGTCTATATATTTGATTCTAGAATGTTGGATAAGATTTTTTGAAATGCAAATGGTACTAGTGTTATCATAATAAATTGGAATTGTGCCTATTATAAATTTTGAATCAATCAACTCTTATTTCAACTAAAGAACTTGTGCCACACAACTTCCTAAGGCAATGTATTCAGCTTTAGTAGTAGATAGAGCTATAGAATTTTATTTTCTACTGGACCAAGAAACTAAAGAATTTTCGATAAATTGTTAAGTTCCAGATTTACTCTTTCGATCAACCCTATAACCTGCAAAGTTTTGAATATGAATATTCAGTAATTTCAAATGAAGAGTTGTACTTAAGATACCAAATTTTTAAGTTCTGAGATCCCAAGAGATATCACAATTTCCTTTTTACTATTGTCAAATATAATTCTTTTGGATCTGAATAAAATCTAGCACACAAATAAACACTAAACATTATATCGGGCCTACTAGGAGTCAAATAAAGTAGAGATCCAATAATTCCTCTAATTTTTTTTTATCAACAGATTTTTCCTTTGGGTCCCTATCCAATTGAACTGAGGAACTCATAGGTATACTAACAGGTTTAGCATTGTCCATTTCATACTTCTTGAGGATGTCCTTAAAATACTTCAAATGATTAAGAAATGTACCTTCCTCAACTTACCTAATGCTAAAACCTAGAAAGTAACTTAAATCTCTCATTAGACTCATCTCAAATTCACTACTCATTATTTTAGAAAAATCATCACAAAGATTTTTATTTGTAGATCCAAAGATAATATTGTCAACATAAATTTGTACAATGCGTACGTGATCTCCCAATTTCTTCAAAAAATAGTGGTATCCACACATCTTTTTTCAAAAGATCTCTCAAGTAGGAAGGTGCTCAACTTCTCATACCACTGTTGCAACTCGAGCTTATAAGTTTATATTTTTTTATGATAACACATATTATGGTTCACTTTCTGCTGCCTATATGTACTTGAATTTTATGTTTATTTGTGTGTGTACTAACTTTTCAGGACTACCATGCACCACTAAAGGCTCAAGATTTGGGAGAACTGTTTTACTTGTAATTCTCACTAATGTAACTTTTTATTTCTTGAGTCATGTTCTGTAGGGGTGATTTTTTGCTTTGTAACCTTGCACACACACACTTGGGAATTTTTCTATCTGATTTAGAGTTTACTATATTTGGTCACATCAGACGAGACGATCCATATATCTTCCTGGATGATCTGTCAAAAAAAACCCTAATTAGGGCATCTTAGCCATGGCAGCCATCATATCACATCATCCTGGATGATTTTATATTGGTCGGGATGATAGGCTCAAAACAGAAAGAATCAGCTGCCAGATCTATTTATGTATTAGTTATTTTTGGACATCGTCCAGGGCATCGTTCAGGGCATCGTCTTGGATCGTCCAGGGCTTCGACCTGGATCGTACAGGATGATCCAACACAATTTTGCTTAAATTAATCTGTTATTTAATGAAAAGAAATTAAGACTTAATTACACGATCAAATTGTCCAGGATGATTGCAGGATCGGCAGGGACGATACGCTGGACGATTGAACATCGGATAGCTCTTATTCAGAGCGATGTTCAGGATGATATTCCATGATTTTGTACTAATCGGCCAGGACGATATATTATCATCCTGGATGATATGAACAAATTTATTCTGATCGCCCCAAATCACTTCGGCCAGGACGATATTCATATTGGCCTGGATGACAAAGTCAAAAAGTTGTAATTAATGAGCTCATTTTGAGCTCTTATATTTAAACCTTAATAAGGCACTTAGTAAGTGACTTTGGCAGCCATTGTATCTTCGTTATTTTGGAGGGAACTTATAGAGAGAGCTTGAAAGGGAGAGAGCAAAGGGTGGAGTTTGAGAGAGGGAGAAGATCCTTGGAGGGGGATTCCAAACAGTTGCTGTGGCGAGCTTGCACCTTAGTACCATCAGATTCAAGGCTTGTCTTGAGGGAAGTTCTAAGAAGAAGAAGATCTCTTTGGTGTCAAAGGACCCAGCTACTCTGCCACACCGAGGAAGGTGGAAGTGATTTTTTAAGGGCATCTCCGCCTAGCTGTGGGGGCTAAAAGAGAAACAATGAGTTTAGTGCAATACTCGGAGGGTGCCTCTGAGGAGTGGATGTAGGTCAAGGTTTGACCAAACCACTATAAATCTGGTGTGTTCTTTCCTTTATTATTTCCGCATTTAATTTCTACATTGTGTTTTCTTTGTGGTGAATTTCAGTCTGGTTTGTATTTTGATTGAAAGATTTTTTAAAATACCAATTCACCTCTCTTAATTAGCCTTAGGTTAGTTCATAAGGGCCTAACATCCCTAAAGAACTTTCAACCACGCCCTAGGTGCCTATTTCAATCCATATAATGACTTTTTCAATTTAACAATATGATTTGGGTATTTTGAATTTTCAAAATCTGGAGGTTATTCAACATAAATATCCTCTTGAATCAACCCATTCAAAAAGATATTTTTTACATCAATTTGAAACAATTTAAATACTTTAAAATAGGCAAAGGCTAATAAAACCCTAATTACTTCAAGTCTTGCTATAGGGGAAAAAGTCTCCTCAAAATCAATTCCTTCAATTTGATTATACCCCTTAGCAAATAATCTAGCCTTATTTCTAACAACAACTCCTGAGTCATTCATTTTATTTTTAAATACCCACTTAGTTCCAACTACACTTTGATCCTTTGGCCTTACAATTAATTTTCAAACTTCATTTCTTACAAATTGATTTAACTCTTCTTACATTGCCAAAATCCAAAATTCATCCAAAAGTGCTTGATTTATATTTATGGATTCTATTGTTAAAATGAAGGTAGAATGAATGACTTTTTTGCTTAGTCCACGCCTAGCCCTAACACCCTCATTAGGTTCACCTAAAATCAATTCTTTAGGATGGTTTTTAGAAAATTTCAAATATCTAAGCAACGAGTTTTCTTTCTCCACATTTTCTTCCAAAATAATCTTCTCAATTTTCTTGAAGTTATTTTATATTTCATCCTCTTCCATATTTGGCTTTTCAAAAATTCTAGATTCATAAAATACAACATGTGTGGTCTCCTCAACTATCAAAGTTCTTTTGTTAAATACTCTATAAGATTTTCCAACACTAGAGTATCCAAGCAAAATTTCTTCATCTGATTTTGGATCAAATTTTCTTAAGGTAGATTTTTCATTATTATGTATGAACACCTTACATCCAAAAACATGCCAATATGACAAATTAGGTGTTCTCCCCTTAAGAAGCTCATATGGTGTTTTATTTAATTTCGATCTAATGTTCACCCTATTCAGAATATAACATGCAATGCTAACCGCTTCAACCCAAAAATATTTAGGAAGTGAATATTCTATCAACATGGCTCGAGTGACTTCAATTAATATTTTGTTCTTTCTTTTGACTACCCCATTATGCTGAGGGGTTCTATGTGTAGAAAATTTTTGAACAATTTCTTTTTCTTTGTAAAATTCCTCAAATTTTTCATTTTCAAATTCTCTCTCGTGATCACTTTGAATTGTTAAAATCTCACTCCCTAGTTTGCTCTAAATCCAAGTAAAAAAAATCTCTAAACTCCTCAAGTGATTCATTCTTATGATATAAGAATTTAACCCATGTGAATCTAGAAAAATCATCAACAATCACAAATCTGTATACCTTCCTTCTTAGACTAGCAGTGCCAACCGTTTCGAAACGATCCATATGTAAAATCTCCAAAGGATTACTAGTTCTAAGATCCTTATTGGAATAAAATTAGAACTTCACCTATTTTTCTAATTGACATGCATCACAAAGGTGATCCTCAGTAAAGTCTAGTTTTTGTATACCTCTAATCAAATAAAAGCATTAGGAGATTTAATACAATTTAAATCTAGCATATAAACATTTTTTACCCTTAATTCCATGGAAAACATCATTTCCATTTAGGCTTAATTTGCAACTATTAGGAAAAATTTTTACACTATATCCTTTATCACATAGCTGGCTAATACTTAACAAATTATGCTTTAAGCCTTCTACAAGTAACACATTTTTAAAGAAAATTTTTTGCAAGTTTTCAATCATACCTGTGACAACCACTTTTCTAGTGGTGTTATCTCCCAGTGTACCCCTGACTCCATTCCTGGCTTCCAGCATTATAAATTATGTAGTGTCTCCAATCATATGCTTTGAGCAACCTCAATCAAGGTACCAAATGCTCTCACGAGGCCTAGTATGAGAGCGTTCCTGCAAAACAATCAAATGTTAGACTTGGGAACCAAACAAGTTTGGGTTCTCTTTTGGCAAAATAAAACTAGATGCATGTATGATATGACTAAGTTTATACATCTTTGGTCTCCACACTAAATGAGTTTTTCCTATGCAAAGTACATGTGTGTGCAATATGTCCAATCATCCCACAAGAATAACATTTGACTCCAGCAAAAGGGTTTCTCAAATTTTTATAATAACTTTGATTCTTCCTGGGTTTAAAAAAATTTTTACCGCAAAATAGGATTAGTAAAATCTTCAAGTGTTGGTGATTTCTTATTTTCCTCGAGAGCTTGCACTTTCAAATTCAAAAATGTATTTAAATCATATAACATATTCTTATCAAAATTCAAAAAGTGCTCTCTATTCTCAAATTAATCTTTAAAATCTTTTAATTCTTTTTCCAATTTAGCATAGGATGATTTTAAAATTTCATTCTTCTTATTCAAGTCATAAAATTCATTAAGCTCATGTGGTTGTTATCTATTAATGTATGATCTTTCTTAATGATTTCGTGTTCTCTTTGTAATTCTTGCATTTCTAAATTCACACTAACATGCATTTTCATTAGTTTTCTATATGCATCATGAATTCTTTCAAAAGCTTCTAATAGGTCATTATAGGTCAAGTCACATACATCTTCTTGATTTGACAGATCAAGATTATCAACCATTAAGCACAAGTTGGTGACTTCCTCCTTTTCTGTTTCTGTTGAATCCAAAGCTGAGTTCACCCAAAAAGCTCTTTGGAATATCTTCTTGCCCTTCTTCACATTTGGTTTCTCCTCTTCTTTTGCCTTGCTAGGAGTGGCTTTTAGATTTGGGCAATCTAATTTTTTATGTCCGAGTTTCCTACATTCATAGCAAATCACATCATTAGAAACCTTAACATTCTTATTAAAAAATTACCTCTGTTCCACTGTTGGCGTCTCTTCTACTTCCTCTTTAGAAAACTTTTAAATTGCCTAGTCATTAAGGCAATGTCATCCTCATCCTCAGGTTGTGATAGATCACTCTCCGACTCTACCACTTTCAGTGCAATTTTCTTCTCATTTCATTTTTCACCTGCATCAATCTTCCTTTGACTCACTCATTTCTCGTAGACATTTAAATCTTTAGACTTTGTAATAACAGTTAATTTAGCATCATATGTAGTAGGAAAACAACAATGAATTTTATTAACCATTTCAACATTCATTAGTTCCCTACCCAATGCATGTAAAGAAGTGACAATTTGATTAAATCTTGTATACATTTTAGAAATATATTCATTTGGTTTATATGAAATAATTCATTATCATGTTATAAGATGTAGACTACTTTACTTAATTAGTCCCTTCGTAAGTAATACAAAGTCTATCCCATATGTCCTTTCCACTTTTACAAGTGGAAACCCACATTCAGTCTTCTGACTTAAGTGCATAAAAGAAACTGTTTAAATATTTTGCATTAAGTTGTGCTAATTCATGTTCTTCTGTAGTCCAATCTACAAAGGGTGTTTCAACTCTAATACCATCAACTAATCTAGTTGGTTTTGTATACCCTTCTTGAACTAAGATCCATATACGATAATTAAGTGATTGTAAAAATGTAGACAGCATATTTTCCAAAAATTAAAAGGGGTATTGTCAAATAAAGTAGGTCTAGTAATCAAGTAACCTTCTAGTGTGTTTCATGTTCCAAAAGTAGCAATTCTTATTTTTCAAAAAGTAGTTTAAACTTATAATTTTGAAATAAAGCTTTGAAACCACTTGTTGAATCTTAATTAGGTTGTTAAACCTAAGCTAATGTCTTAAGGCTAACCAAGAGGGGGCTGAATTAGTAATTTTAAAAATTACTCTTAGATTTTAAAATTGAAAACCTTTAAGATTTGTAGAAAGTTAATTAAAATTTCAAAATAATTTTTCAACCACATAGAAATAACTTTCAGTAAATAAAATGTGAAAATTTAAATGACACAAAGATTTATAGTGGTTCAGTCAAACACGACCTACATCCATTCCCTGAACACTCCCTCTTCAGTTATTGCACTATTACCAAAAGTGTCTCTCCTTTTTCCCCCATAGTAAGATGGAGAAGCCTTTACAAATCCTCTCTTCCACCAATCCCCTGTACGCCAGAAAACCGTCATCCTTTCACACTCTCAAAGAGTAGGTAGAGAACTGTCGTCTGTTCACACTCTGCAAGTGTTAGTAGAAAACCATCGTATGTTCACACTCTCCATGTGTCGGCAGAGAAACTTCATCTATTCACACTCTCCAAGTGTCGGCAGAGAATCGGTTCTTCTTCAAAGACCTTACCACAAGCAATCTAGAAAGATAGTAGGAAGAGTAAAAAATATAAATCACACAGAGATCCTTACCTTTGAGTAACCTTGTGAACCCTTCACACTCCACTTACAAGAAATCTCTCTCAAACACTCTCTCACACTCTCTCTTTCAATTTCCCTTGACAAATCAGAAAGATAAGACTTTTTCACATCAGTTTTATAGACCTTTTACACTAAAGACACAAAAACTATCCACAAAACTGAAAATTTTAATTTTGAATGTACAAGATTGTACAATACGATCGTATTTCATACGTATGAACAATCCAAAAACTATTGTGTACGAACCTATTATGAATCGATAAAAAAATATTTCGTACACGATCATCATCCAATACGAACCATGTTCGTCCGGTACAAATAGTTAGAAAAATTTTCACCTTCTTCTGGACAAAGAGAGACCCATAAATTTTGTACTCTGATCGGCGTATATATGATGACAACATCGTATGGTACGATCAGTTATAAAAAATATCAAGTTCGTTGGGATGAAAATTCGGGATGAAAATGGACCTCACAATTTTGTACTCTGTAAGGCATTTACAAACTGTATTCGTACAATACGATCCATACTTAAAAAAATTCTTTTTACGCTACCAGGAACCCGTCCATTTTGTACTCTGAAAGGCCTGTACGAAATGGGATTGTACACTATGATTATTACTTAAAAAATTTTCATTTTTGTTTGTTTGACTACTCATCGGGGAAAATAACTGAACAAATTATCCCGTACGAAGTGTATTCGTACAATATGATTAGTTTAAAAAAATACAAATTTTAATCTCTCCCCCCGTGTGTGTGTGCACAATTACTCAATTATAATCACACTCTCTCAAACTCAATAAAATAAAAAATTACAGACTTCATTTAAGAAAGTCTCTAAACTAATCTTATTTGAAATCTTCAACAATCAGGAGTATAATTTCCCTGAAACGTTAGTACACACAAACAACAAAGCAATGCATCCAAAATATATTAGGAGAAATAATAATTAAAATAATAATATTTGGAATCATAAAAAATAAACATGTTGCAAGAATATCAACAATAAAGAACTAAGTTACAACATTCTCAACATAAACCACAACCTAGTACATGATTAGTTTAATTAAAAAACTTGTGCTAGAAGGAAAATGGATGAACAATATTTATATGTTAGACTTGAATTGCATCAAATATTCAAATTCGTTATGCCTAAAAACTATAATTGATGAATCTTGGCTATGGCAAAGGAGACTATATCATGCGAGCATGAAGACTCTTAGGAATATCACCCAAAAAACCTAGTTAGAGGCATACCTAAGTTAGACTTCACTAAAGACCACCTATGCGATGTCTGTCAACTAGAAAAATAAATAAGATCTTCATTTCATTCAATAAAATACATTAACACCTTTAGGCCAAGAGAAATACTTCACATGTACAAATTAGTTAAGGTTGTAAAGCCCTTATGAACTAGTCACGAGACTAACCAAGAGGGGGGTGAATTGGATATTAAATTTTTTTTTCACTAAAAGACAATCTTTTTATATCGTGTAGTGGAAACAAATTAAATAAATAATCAAAATGACTAATAAGAGATTTCACCAAAGTATTTAATCCTAGTAAAAATAAAGTGTGGAAAATAATCAGAAAGAATACACCAGATTTTATAGTGTTTCGGTCAACTTGACCTACATCCACTCCCTGGAGCCTCTCCTCTAGGTATTGCACTAACACCACTTTGAATCTTCTTTTGCTCCCATAGTAAGGTGGAGAAACTCATATAAAATCCTTTTCACTGACCCCGGTGAGGCAGAGAACCCAAACTCCTTTTGCTTCCTCCTGAACTAGGAAGAGAACCCCAACTCCTTTCACTTACTCCTAAAATAGGTATAGAACCATGATCTAGTGCTAACAAAGACCTTCTTAGAGCGACCAAGGAGCCAAGGATGATGAATGGAGAAGATGACTTGAATCCTCGCTTGGAGCAACCTTTATGAACACCTCACAAACTCCCCCTCATAAAATTTTCTCTCTTTCTTCCAAGCTCTCTCTCTCCTTCTCTAAGCTCTCTTAAGCCATGATAACAATAAAAGATTTTTTCATTAACAAAAAAGATATCTTATAAAGAAGTCCTTAAAAATTTTCCTAATTTGCAACTTTCCATCAAAGGTTGTCTAGGACAATTGATAGATCGTCCTGCACGATCACGATCAGTGTATTTCAGCCCTTCCAACTAGGACGATCTGAGTGTGTTGTATGATTAGAACACATTTTTTTGTTATGATCTTCCTGAATGATGAGGATATCATCCTATACAATTAGTTCAAAATCATACATATCATCCAGCATATAGTTTAAGATGTCTAGGAGATACATGTTTGATGATGAAGAAATATAATTTATCATCCAGGTTGATGCTTGAATCGTCATGCATGATTAATTCAAAAGTAGTGATTATCATCCAACATATAGTTTGAGTAATCCAAAAGATACAACAGGAAGATGAAGAATTATAACTGATCATCCAGTAGATAGTTTGGGACATCCATGTGATTTAGAAGAAAATTAAGGTTTTTCTTACTAATCGACCAAGATTATCCTATGATCATCTAAGATGATATGATCGATCAATTTAACTTTAATTTTTTTCCTTAATCATCTAACTAATTTAGGCATGATTGTAATGAATCATCCAGGGTGATATATGATCATCTTATACGATTAGTTCAGAATTCTAAAAATAAAATCTTGCCTAAATGAATTTGGCGACTGAGAACTTCATCGTCTAGGATGATGTGAATATCTTCCAAGCTGATTTGCTTAATCCAAGTGACTTAATACATATGCCCAAATTGTTGAGTCTAGTAATTAGGTTGTTAAGCCTAACTAAATGTCCCAAGGCTAACCAAGAGGGGGGGTGAATTGGTAATTTAAAAATTATACTTCTACTCTTGGATTTTTAGAAAACCTTTTTAATTATTAATGCAAGTTAAATTTAAAGTTTAAAAAATAAACTTTTCAACCAGAGTAAACAACTTGCAATGAAATTAAATGCGTAAGAAAAATAAGAAAGAACACACCAGATTTATAGTGGTTCGGTCAAACCTTGACCTACGTCCACTCCCCGGAGGCACTCTCCGAGTATTGCACTAATACCACAAAGTGACTCTCCTTTTGCTCCCAACGCAAGGCGGAGAAGCCTGTACAAAATCACTTTCACCTTCCTCGGTGCGACGGAGTAGCCGAGTTCTTTGACACCAAAGATATCTTCTTCTCGCCAAAATCCCTCAAGACGACCCTTGAATCCGATGGTAGTGAAGTGCAAGTTTTGCTGGAGCAACCGTGTGAAATATCCCCTCCACAGCCCTTTTGAAATCCCTCCAAGGATCTTCTCCTTCTTCAAACTCCACCCTTTCCTCTCTCCCTTTCAAGTTTCTCCTCTTCTAAGTTTCTCCCAAAGAACGAAACACAATGGCTGCCAAAGATACACTTTATCGTCCTTTTACACTCCCAAGTGTCGGCAGAGACCGGGCCATGTTGTTGAACTTCACTTGAGAGCCTTCAAGGAGATGGGAAAAAAACAAAGATATCTTCTTCTTCAAGTAACCTTGTGAATCCCTCACAAACCCCTCACTTGATCTCTCACTCTTCACTCTTACAATCTCTCCCAAACTCTCACTCTCAATGATCCCTCTCAAGAGAAAACAACTCCAAAGGCACTGTAAATAGTTTCTAGGACTCCTTATTAAGAAAGGACATGAAAACACCCAAAAAATTGCAAAAAAAACATGTTTTCTGCGCACTAGATCGTCCAGTACGAAATTGAGTTGTACGGATGAACTGAGTAAAAAACTGTCCCGTACGAACATTTGTTCATCTGTACGAACAGTTTATCAAAAGTCGGTTTCGAAAACTGCAAACATTGCCAGAAACTGCCATAGTCGGTTCCACATCGGTGCCTGACGAACTGGAACTTCGTCTGGACAAAATTTTTACAGTGAGAAACTCATCCTGGGATGAAAAATGATTTCATCTGGATGATCACTCCTTAGAAAAAGTTTTCCAGTTAAGTTCCTGTCCGTTCCATTGCTCTTACAAGGAGATAACTGATCTGATCGTTCCGTACGAACAATGTTCGTCCCATACGATCAGTACAAAAACTTTTTCAAGATCTCCTTTAAGTGTGTGTAAATTTATTCACTCAATTACAATCACTCCCTCTCAAATTTAATTCAAATAAAAAGTACAAGCTTCAAATTCACAAAGTATCTCATGCTGAATCTGATTTGAAGTCTTCGTAGTCTAGGGTTCGATTTTCCTGAAATATTAGTACACACAAGAGCAGAAACAAATCTTCCAGAAAATATTAGGAGATAACAACACATAAAACAATAATATTTTGAATCATCAAAACTATACAAGTTGCAAGAATGTAAAACATGCAAATAGAAACTTTCCTAACACAAATTAGAGTTTCTGTTTTAACTAATCATCCAGGATGATTTTGGATTGT
Source organism: Dendrobium catenatum (assembly GCF_001605985.2). Taxonomy (NCBI): domain Eukaryota; kingdom Viridiplantae; phylum Streptophyta; class Magnoliopsida; order Asparagales; family Orchidaceae; genus Dendrobium; species Dendrobium catenatum. Next base: position 163,086 of record NW_021470997.1, on the reverse strand, counting down.
TTTGTACGATATGATCAAAAATAGAAAACTCTTAAAATTATAGAATTTCTTCCCTTGAGTGTGTATGTACAAGGTTACTTAGCATTAGGATCCACCTTATTATGTTTAACTCAAGAAAAAGTAAAATCCACTGGAATTAAAATTACATACTAACTCAATCCTAATCTACACAATCTTGAGCTAGCTTGAATTACAATTAACCTTCTGGACGTAAAACGTTAGTAAGCAGGGAAACCAAATTAGATGTGTAATAGTAATAATAGTAGAGAAATAGAAATGACAATAATATTTGTTATCATCAAAATTATAATCCTTGAATCTAGATTTATAATAATCTCCCATTTTCTTATGATGAAAAATATTTCTTAGGCAATTTCAAATCAAGCAAATTAAAAAATAAAACATAAAATAAAGGACAATAATATAAACAAAGTAATGTGAGATTTACTAAACCAAGAAAATGATAAAAATAATAACAATAATAACATAAAATTATAGAACAATAATAACAATAACACTAAATGATACAACAATAACAATAATAACACTAACAATACTCACTCTTTTGACATCAAAAAAAGGAGGAAAAAGAAATTACAAAACAAAAAAGCGAACAAAATAAAAAGAAGAAAAATAATAAAAAAATAACACTTAATAAAAATAAGTAAAAAATATAGCGAAAAGATGATAAAAATAATAAAAAGAAGAAAATTAATTCAATTTTTTTAATCAATACTAGAAAATGATAAATTTCCCTTGTGATTGGATTAAAAAAGTTTGTAAGAAATGAATTAACATCGCCAAAATCTAAAAAACGGCAGAACAACCAATCTTGTTAACCCTAGCTCAGACTTCTTATAGGGCAAACCATGTTTTGTAAACAAAGATCTAACTCAAGAAAATCAATTGGATAAGAAAAGTGATCAGTTCAAAACTTCATTCAAAAAAATAACTTATAGAATAATATGACAAAGTAAGTAGTCACGAACCAAATCTTTGAAAATATCAAGTGACACATGAATTCTTCTATGATTTAAAGATTTGAAAGAGAAGTAAGCTTGATTTTTTGTGTGCTCGTTTTGTGCCTCTTATTAATTATTTGGCGCATTTTATATATCTTTTGACTTTTGATACACTTTATGTATCATTCAAATTTTGGGCGACCACTGTGCATATTTTCAATTTTTTTTATTCATTTTATGCCTCTTGTCAATTTTTTTTCGAGCTAGCTTCCTTTTGAAACCCTTAAGGACACTCAGTTATGAGAATATCTTCTAGATAATAGAGAACAAAAACTCACTCTCTAATATAAGGAGGAGTAAACCATAAAGTAGAATCATATTTATATGAAAAATGCAGCAACATGATCAAAAAAGCTTAAAATTCATTTAATGACTTCAAATATTAATCATATATATATAAGATCTCAATTTTAAAGTCTAATTATTAATTTAAAATAGATTTTTTGCTTTCAAAAGAAAATTATATTATTAAAGGTGTTAGAGGAGGAGAAAATAATCAACGATATTTCTAACTTTAGGGATGTCGCTCATTATTTATAGATTTTTAAAAATAATAGTAAAGAAAAAATGTCATTCCAGTAGTGACCAATAAAAAAAAACAAAGGGAAGAATAACATAAAAAAATAAAAAAATATCAGCAAATAAACAAAACAACAAATAATTAAAAAAAATCAGAAAAACAGAAAATTCATAATTCAAAAATCATCAAGTTCATACATTTATGTCTATGACACTTAATCTGATCATTAAGATGTTGAAAGTGTCAAAGGCCAGTGGTTTAGTAAAGATGTCAGCTATTTGGTTTTTAGTTGCTACATGGTGTAGCTCAATGTCTCCTTTAGTAACATGTTCCCAATTAAAATGATGTCTTATGTCAATGTATTTAGTTTTAAAATATTGAATAGGATTTTTAGAGATGTAGATGTACTAATTTTATCATATAGGATTGAAATTGTGCCTACAAGTAATTCTAAATCTAAAATTTGTTACTTCAACCAAAGGACTTGGGTCACACAACTTTTTATAATAATGTAGTCAACTTCAGTAGTGGAAAGAGCAATTGAGTTTTGTTTTCTACTAGACCAAGAGACGAAGTATTATCATATGAATTGACATGTTCTAGAGGTGATCTTTTTATCTATCCTACATCCTGCTTAATCATAATCAGAATATCTAATAATTTCAAAAGAGGTGATATGCCGAGGATACCAAATTCTTAAATTTTGGATTCTTAAGGAATCCCTTAACTGCAATCAGGTGAGATTCTTTAGGATCATCTTGAAATCTAGTACAGAGATAAACACTAAACATTATATCAGGACAGCTAGCAGTTATGTAAAGCAGTGATCCAATTATTCCTCTGTATTTCTTTTGATGAATATATTTTCCACTTAAACCCTTATCTAACTAGACTTTGGAACTCGTGGGAGTGGTTATTGGCTTGGCTTTACCCATTTCATAATTCTTTAAGATGTCCTCAGTGTAATTTGATTGATAAAGAAAAGTTTCATCATCCAATTATATTATTCTAAACCCTAAAAAATAGGATAAATCTCCCATCATACTCATCTCAAATTCTTTACTCATTATTTTTTAAAAAAATCATCATATAAATTTTTATCAGAATATCTAAAAAGTATATCTTCAACATAGATCTGGACAATGAGTAAGTCAACTCCTACTCTCCTCAGAAAAGGGTGGTGTCTACGCTCCCCTTAACAAACTCCCTTTCAAGTCGGAACTTGCTAAGCCTCTCATACCATGCCCTAGATGCCAGTTTTAAACCATACAAAGCCTTTTTTAATTTGAAAATTATAAATTCTCAAAGCTTGGGGGTTACTATAAAAACACATCTTCTTTTATTAACCCATTTAAAAAGGCACTTTGGACATCCATTTGGAATAGCATAAATCCCTTATAATAGGCAAATGCTAGTAGCACTCTAATTGCTTCCAATTTAACTACAAGGGAAAAAGTTTCCTCAAAATCAATCCCTTCGATTTAATTATACCCCTTAGCCACCAATCTTGACTTATTCCTAATCATCACACCAGAATTATTCATTTTATTCTTGAAGACCCATTTGGTTTCAACCACACTTTGATCCTTAGCACTTTTTCACCAACTCCCAAACATCATTCCAAACAAATTGATTTGGTTCCTCTTGCATGGATAAGATCCAAAATTCATTAGAAAGGGCTTGATCGATGTTGGTGGGTTCAGTCATTGATATGAAGGCATAGTGGTTTACTTCTTTTCTAAGACCATGCCCAATTCTAACACCTTCAGAAAAGTCTCCTAAGATCAGTTCTTTTGGATGACTCAAAAAATATCTCCAATCTCTAGGCAAAGTAATTTCAAGTTCTACCCTTTCATCCAGATTTGCATATTCTGATATTTGGGTGACTTCTACTACCTTTTCTTCTTCAACCCGAGACCCTCCAAAATTATTAGATTCATCAAACATAACATGATTGGTCTCTTTAATTACTAGTGTTCATTTATTGAATATTCTATAATATTTCCCAACACTTTAGTAACCTAGAAATACTCCTTTATCAGATTTTGGGTCAAACTTTCCAAGTTGAGACTTCCTATTATTTAGAATGAAAACCTTAAATCCAAAGACATGAAGGTGAGAAAGGCTGAGTGTCCTACCCTTAATGATCTCATAGGGTGTCTTATTTAGTTTGAATTTAAAATTCACCCTATTCAACACATAACAGTTGTGTTCACCGCTTCAGTCCAAAAGTATTTTGGAAGTGAATACTCAATAAGCATGGCTCTAATGGCTTCCACTAAGGTTCTATTTTTCCTTTCAGCTACCCCATTTTGTTGAGGTGTCCTAGGAACTGAGAAGTTGTGACTAATCTCTTTCTACTCACAATAATTTTCAAATCTTTCATTTTCAAACTCTCTACCATTATCACTATATAATAGTCAAGATATCACAACCTAGCTTTTTCTAAATCCAAGTGGAGAATGATTTAAATTCATTAAATGACTCACTTTTATGTGACAAAAATCTAGTCCAAGTGCACCTCGAGTAGTCATCGACTATTACAAATCCAAAGGCCTTTCCTCATAAGTTTGAAGTGCTGATGGGTCCAAATAAATCCATGTGAAGGACTTCTAAATGTTTAGATGTGCTAATGTCCTTAATTGCATTGAAAGAGGATTTGTCTTGTTTCCCTAACTGTCAGGCATCACACAAGTGGTTCTTAGTGAACTCAAGCTTTGGGATTCCTCTTATTAAGTCTTTTTGGGTAACTTTTCTAAGTTTTTCATGCTAGCATGACATAACCTCCTATACCACAACCAAGACTCATCAACAACAGTTTTTAAATAAAATGAAGCAACACTTTCAATATTATTTAAATCAAGTATGTAAACGTTATTGATCCTTTTTCCCTACAAAATAATGTTATTATTTAAGCTTATAATGAAACTATTTGATAAAAATTTAATGCTGAAGCCTTTATCACAGAGCTGACTGATGCTCAACAAATTATGTTTCAAGCTATTAACAAATAAAAAATTTCAAACAAAAGATTCTTGGATTTTCTCTACGCCCACCTCTTTCCTAGCAGTGTTGTCTCTAAGAGTGACCTAGCCTCCAACTCTGGCCTCTAATGAAATGAATTGATTAGCATCTCCAGTCATATGGCATTAACATCTACTGTCTAGGTACCACATGCTCTCAGTAGGTTTTGTGTGAGAGCACACCTACAAAGTATCAATGTTAGATTTAGGAACCCAAATAAGTTTAGGTCCCTTCTTATTGAATGATTAATGCATTGAATGTGTGTTAAGCTGTGTATCATGCAATTTTGCCACACCAAATATATTCTATGGTAAGTGGTGCATGTGTGGAAAATATGTCCTAGCATATCACATGAAAAATATCTAACACCGTGAAAAGAGTTTACTAGTCTACTTGGGGTATAATGCCTCTTCCTAGGTTTAAATAATTTATACTATTGCGATGGATTGTGAAACTCCTCAAGTGAACGTGGTTTTTTATTTTCATTCAAAGAATTTATCTTGACTTGTAAAAATTTGTTTGCACTTTTAAGATTTATATTTTCACTTTTTAAAGCCTGCTCCCTACTATCTAAATCAGTTGCATGTGTTTTTAAGTCCTTATATGTAGTTTCTAGCTCAACATGCAAAAAATTTTGGGCATCATGCTCATAGTCATTTTAGAATAATTTTTATTAAAAGCATCAAATTCATCTAATAATTTCATGTGATTACTACCAAGTATAGAATGATCATTAATTAAAACTTCATGCTCTTTTTGTAAGTTCAGAAATTCAAGTTTAGGCTAGCATGCAAATTTTTAAGCTTTCTATAAGATGAATGAATTTTCTCAAAAACATCAAGCAATTGATCTTATGTTAATTCACATACTTCTTCTTGTTTATAGTGACCAAGATGATCATCCTCCATCAAACACAAGTTTGTTATCTCCTCTTCAGCTTCAGTCTCAGAGGAGTCATATGCAAAATTCACCTAGAAAACCTTTTGGTTCCATTTCTTGTCCTTCCTGAACTTGGGTTTCTCCTCACTCTTCTCCTTGATTGGGTTAGCCTTAAGTGTAGGGAAATCAGCTTTTACATGTCCTAGCTTCTTGCATTCAAAGCAAATCACATCAGAAGAAACTTTAGAATTCTTGCTACTCTTACCTTTGTTCCACTTTAGATGGTACTTTTATTTTTTTTTTCTCAAAAAATTTTGAATTGCCTTGTAATTAAGGTAATATTAAAATTCTCATAACATGAAAAAATAGTGTCAGTATCCTCAGCCTTTAAGGCTACAGTTTTATCCTTCTTTTTCTCCAATGCATCAAGTTATCTTTGATTCACTCCTTGCTCATAAGCAATGAGTGATCCAAGTAAGTTGTCTATAGAATAAACATTCAAATCATTGGAATCAGTTATAGCAGTAATCTTAGCATCAAAGAAAGTGGGCAAGCATTTCAAAATTTGGTTAATTTTCTTATAATTAGTTAGCTCTCTTCCTAAGGCATGTAGGGAGGTGACAATTTATGTAAACCTATTATATATTTAAGACATCGATTTACTAAGTTTAATGCGAAAGAGTTTGTAGTCATGAAGTTAAATATTTAACCTTGATTGTTTAACTTCACTTGTGACTTCATAAGTAATACATAATCTATCCCATATTTCTTTACCAGTAGCACAAGTTGAGACACACATGTAATCTTCATATTTTAGTGCACAGAAAAAGCAATTTAAACATTTTGCATTAAGTTGTGCTAGACCCCTATCATTAAAATCCCATTCATAAAATGGAAGTTCAGTTTTTATGTCATTCATTTCAAGTGTTGGTGCAAAATAATATTCTTTTACAAGCATCCACATACAATAATCTATAGATTGCAAAAAGGTGGACATGCAAGTTTTACAGAAATCGAAAGGTATATTATCAAACAAGTGTGGAAAATTAATGGAATAACCTTACGCCATGTTCCGATTACCAAAGTTAGCCATGGATCAAAATTTAGAAGTTTTCTAAGACTTGATATTTATGAATCCCGTTCTGATATCACTTAAAAGTTTGTTAGGTTTGTAAAGCCCTTATGAATTAGTCCTGAGGCTAACCAAGAGAGGGGTGAATTGAATATTAAAAAAATTATTTAACTAAAACACAATATTTTTATATCAAGCAGCAGAAATAAATTAAACAAATAATCAAAACAACTAATTAGGGATTTCACCCAAGCATTTAATCTCAGTAAAAACAATGTTAAAAAAAATAATAAAAAGAACACACCAAATTTTATAGTGGTTCGGTCAACTTGACCTACGTCCACTCCTCGGAGCCTCTCCTCCAGGTATTACACTTATACCACAGTGACTCTCCTTTTACTCCCGCAGCAACGTGGAGAATCTCGTATAAAAGTCTTTTCACCAACCCCGGTGAGGCAGAGAATCGAGTTTCCTTTTTATTCCTCCTGAAATAGGAACAGAACCCAAACTCCTTTCGCTTCCTCCTTAAGTAGGTAGAGAACCTTGATCTAGTGCTGATGAAGACGTCCTTAGATCCACCAAGGATCCAAGGATGATGATTGGAGATGAAAACATTAATACTTGCTTGGAGCAACCTTTATGAACACCTCACAAACTCCCCCTCACAAGATTCTCTCTCTCTCTCCCAAGCTCTCCCTCTTTTTCTTTAAGGTCTCTCAGGTTAGGAAAATAGTAAAAGATTCTCTCATTAATAAATAAGTGATCTTATAAAGAAGGCCTTAAAAATTTCCCTAATTTACAACTTGCCATCAAAGATCATCCAGGACTATTCGATTAGTATATTTCAGCCCTTCAAATCAGGATGACCTGGTTGTGCTGTACAATTAGAACACATTATTTATTATGATAATCCAAGTTGATATGGATATCATCCTATATGATTAGTTCAAAATCATACATATCATCAAGCACATAGTTCAGGACGTCTAGGAGATACATATTGGATGATGAAGAAATATAACATATCATCTAGGCTGATGCTTGGATCATCATGTACTATTAGTTCAAAATTAGTGATTATCATCCTGTAGATAGTTTGGGTCATCGAAGAGATACATCTAGACGATGAAGAATTATAACTGATCATCCAGCAGATAGTTCGGGACGTCCAGGTAATCCAGGACAATCCTATGATTGTTCAAGACAATATGATCAATCAATCAAACCTTAATTAATTTCCTTAATAGCCTGACTAATTTAGGCATGATTGTAACAAATCATCCAGGACGATATGCGACTATCCTGTACGATTAGTTAAAAAATGCTACAAAAAAAAAATCTTACCTAAATTACTTTGGTGGTTGAGAATTTTTTATTTGAGCATATCATCAAGGATTATGTGAATATCATCCAAGCCCATTTTCTTAATATGGCTGACTTCACACAGAAGCCCTAATTAGGGTTCTATTTTTAACATATCATCCAGGAAAATTTTAGATTATCTTGTATGATATGATCAAAAATAAAAAACTCTTAAACTTACAAAATTTCTCCCCCTGAGTGTATGTGTGTGTGCAAGGTTACTTAGCATTAGGATCCACCTTATTACATTTAACTCAAGAAAAAATAAAAACCACTATAATTAAAATTATATGCTGAGTCAGAACTAATCTATCCAATCTTGAGCTGGCTTGAATTACAATTGACCTTGTAGACCTAAAACGTTAGTGGGTAGGGAAACCATAATAGATGTGCAGTAGTAGTAGTAGTAGTAGAGAAACAGGAAATGCTAGGAATGTTTGTTATCATCAAAATTATAATCCTTGAATCCATATTTGTAATAACATTCATCTATTTGGACCAATTAGTACATCCAGCCTAGGAGGGAAGATATTTGGATTTGTGATAGTAGATGACTACTCCATATTTACTTGGGTTAGATTCCTAATACATAAGAGTGAGTCACTTAAGGAATTTAGAATTTTTTGTACTTGGATTCAAAGAAAATTAGGATGTAAAATTTTAACAATTTATAGTGATCATGATGGAGAGTTTAAGAATGGTAAGTTTGAATCCTTCAGTCTGTGATAAGAATGGAACATAATTTCTCTACCCCTAAGATCCCTTAGCATAATGGAATAGCCGAATGGAAAAAATAAAATCTTGGTCAAAGCTGCTAGGGTAATTCTAGCTAAGTATTCACTCCCTATGTATTTTTGGGTAGAAGTGGTGAATATTACTTATTTTATTCTAAATTGGGTGAATGTTAGATCCAAACTTAATAAGACACCATATGAACTCCTTAAGGGTAGGACACCAACCTTTCTCACTTATATGTCTTTGGATGTAGATGCTTCATGTTAATCAATGGAAAATCCACTTTAAGAATATTTGATCTCATGTCTGATGAAGCAGGTATCTTACTCATCTGTAGGTAAGACCTATAGAATCTTCAATAAGATGACCTTGGTAATAGAAGAGTCTACCCATGTAGTATTTGATGATTCAGATAAGACCTTTGAATCTAAACCTGAAGAAGAAGAAGTTGAGGTCATTCAATGGGTAGAAACCATTACTATAGGAGATAGAGTATAACCTCAACAGAATTTGCCTAGAGATTAAAAATATTCTTCTAGTCATCCTAAAAACCTTATTTTAGGAGACCCATTTGAATGTAAAATAATTAGGCATGGACTTAAGAAAGAGGTTAGTCATTCAAACTTTATCTCTATGATAGAACCCATTGAAATAGATCAAGCCCTAACCAATGAATTCTGGATTCTAATAATGCAAGAATAGCTAAACCAATTTATTAGAAATATTGTATGGAAATTAGTCAAGAGACCTAAGGATCATAGTGTGGTTAGAATAAAGTGGGTTTTCAAAAATAAAATGAATAACACTTGAATAATAGTGAGGAATACGGCCAAATTAGTAGCTAAGGGGTATAACCAGATTAAAGGAATATATTTTAATGAAACCTTTATCTCTGTAGCTAGATTAGAAGTCATTAGGGTGTTGTTAGCCTTCGCTTGCTTTAGGGGTTTTAAGCTATATCAAATAGATGTTAAGAGTACTTTCCTAAATGGGGTGATTCAAGAGGATGTTTATATTGAGAAACCTACAAGGTTTGAAAATTCATAATTCCCTAATCATGTATTCAAATTGAAGAAGGCTTTACATGAATTGAAGCAAACACCTAGAGAATGGTATGAAAGGCTGATCACCTTCCTTTTAGAATGAGAATTTATTAAGGGTAGTGTTGACACATCCCTCTTCCTAAAGAAAGAAGGAGAAGAATTACTCATTATTCAAATTTATATCAATGACATCTTATTTGGATCCTCATATAAAAAATCTATGCAAAGAATTTTCAAATATAATGAGTAGAGAGTTTGAGATGAGTATGATGGGAGAACTAAGCTACTTTCTTGGATTTAGTATAAAGCATATGGATGATGGAACCTTCCTTAGCCAATGTATATACATCAAGGGCATCCTTAAAAAATATGAAATGGATAATGCTAAGGCCAAGAACACTCCCATGAGCTCCATTGTTTAATTAGAAAAGGACCCAAATGAAAAATCAGTAGATAAAAAAAAGTATAGGGGAATAATTTGATCACTTATTTACTTAAGTACTAGCAGATTGGATATTATGTTTAGTGTTTGACTTTGTACTAAATTTTATGCTGATCCAAAAGAATCCCACATTACTGCTATTAAGAGAATTCTTAAATACTTATTAGGCACCCAAACCTAAGAATTTGGTATCCTAGACACAACACTTTGAAATAATAGAATATTCATATTTTGATTTTATAGGATGTAGTGTTGATAGAAAAAACACTTATGGAAGTGCCAATTCTTATGAAAATCCTTATTCTCATGGTCTAGTAGAAAAATAGAACTCAGTAGCCCTCTCCACAGCTGGCATAGAATATATACCAATAGGGAGCTGTGTTACTCAAGTCTTATGGCTAAAGCAACAACTCTTAGATCTTGGATTACCTATAGGAACCATTCAAATTATGTGTGACAACACTAGTGTAATTTGCATATCCAAAAACCCAATTCAACACTCCCACATAAAGCATATAAACATTAGGTATCACTTCATAAGAGATCATGTAGCCAAGGGAGATATAGAATTGCACCATATAGCTACAAGATATCAATTGACAGACATCTTCACAAAACCCCTAACCTATGACACCTTAAGCACCTTGAGGACTAAATTGGGGTTATAGATATTCATGCTTAATTCAAGATAAATAATTTTTTTTAAAAGCATTCATTCATATGTGTTTAAATTGTAAGTGTTTGATCATTTACTTGTTTATGTATTTGTTCATGAATTGTTTATGATTTAAAAAATAATTTGGTTCAAGATGTTTCTTGATCATCACATACACATCTCACTGATCACAAAATATTACAAACCTTATTGATATCATACTATATGATCCACATTTGTGCTGTATGATATATACATAACACAACCCCATGTTGAAATTAATAGTTCAAATTAGATCAATGAAATATTTACATCCAACTATACAATATATCTCTTCGTACTATATAATCCGCGTGTCACTAATCATTGAGGCAATCAATCCATTTGGTACAAAATTATTGTCAATCGTACTATATGATACCTCTCATCTTCTGTACGATCCACATGTCAAACTAGATTGGGATGAATTTAACTCGGTCGGTATGATAATAATTGCTCTTTGTCCTCTTTTTATGGAGGGAATATCTTCACCTATTTGGCTTTGATTGCCTCATTCACCACTTCATTTTTGGGATGAAGTTAATGTTACTAAAATTGTATCAAGAATAAGAACCCCATTATTATTAGATGGAAACATGTTTAAATGGGGAAGAAGGGAATTTGCTAGAGCTTGTGTTCGAATCAATTTGAATGTTAAGCTTCCTTTTGGAATTTGGATTGAAGGGTTATGTGAAAAATTTTTCCAAAAAATTGAATAGAATATATATGCATTATGTTTCAAGTGTGGCAAGATAGGACATAAAGTTTCTGCTTTCCCTAATTTCTCAGCTGAATTGAAATTTAAGGATCATTCTGTCAGGGAAAGCCCGAATAAAGTAGTTCAAAAATCTAATAATGAGATCGCCTATGGACCTTGGATGCATGTTAAATTTGAGAATAAGAAAATAAGAAATTTTTTTATTCAGAAAAAACTAGTTGGTGGAATTCAGAAATCTATTTTACAGATCCTTGTGGATAATTCTATTGCTGATGTTGGAAATGATATTGAAAAGGATAATGGTTTGCTTGGAAATAATTTTGAAGGAATTGTGGATAAGTTTGGTGTTATATCTGATAATATTGTATCAAATTTGGTAAAAAATAATAAGTTTAATGTTTTTTTCATATGAGTATGATGTTTAAGATGTTTCTGTCAATGAAATTGATGTCAAGAATGTGGTTGAAGTTGCTGTCAATGAAGATTTAAATGGTGGTATCGATGGTATTAATCTTGTTTGTGTGATTAAAACTGTTCCTTTTGACGTTGTTATTGATGAGGGGAAAAATTGAAGATTGTTGTTGAAGTACTTGAGGTATGTGATTCTGAAGTTCCATGTGAAATGAAATTAGATAGTGAATCTGAAGCTACGCAGGAATTTCTGTCAGATGGATATGATATCAGGTTGGAAGATGGTGTGAAGGAGGATAGCTTAAAAAATGATGTTAATCCTTCAAGTTGTAAAATAAAATTGTTTAAAGAATTGCAATATTTGGGTTCGGTGGAAGATTTACCAAGAAGAAGGAAAGTTGGTTTGGGAATACATGATAGTAATGGAGATCATTCCCATCCTATTCTCTGAAATGAATTCTTATGTTGATGAGATTGATAGTGAAACTATTTTTTAAGCTTCTCGACTTTGTATTGTTGGCTTTTGTCAGGTAGGCTTCAGAGTTTATGTTTGTTCTTGTTCTTCATTTGGTGAAGTTCATAAAGTCTACTGTTTATAGAAGATAGCTAGTTTACGTTGGCTATATGAGTTTTGCTTCATGAAGATTAATTGTTTGGAAAGTCTCGATGGTGTTGGTTCAAGGATTGAAGAGATAGCTTTTTGGATGCTCAGATTGGTTTTTAACTGTAATGTTTTATATTTGCATAATGGAATTAGAATAACGGAGGATAAGATTTTAACTATTTTTCAATTTTTACCTATTTGGAAACTCGGGTATACTAACCAACCCTTTGGGTTATCTAATATTTAGTTTCCCTTCCACCCCATCTGGTTTGAAATGAAAAGCAGTGAATCTTATTTCTATTATGATGTTTTTATTTTTTCTAATATTTTTTTTCATAAGTTTTCTTTTATTTTCAATAATGGTTATCTTCCATTTTTTAGGAAGGTAACTTTTATAGGTTTTTAGTTGTCTTTTCTTTTCTTTTATGTTTGTAGTTGTTCCTTTTATTGTTTAATTCTAATTGAATTTCTAAAAAAAAAAAAGATCATACCGACGACCCCTCGGGATGAATGAAATTTCTTAAGATCGTCCAATATGATACCCTATTCATATTATATATTTGTTTGCTTTTTCCGACAAGTCATCCAAATGAATTAACTACCCTGGTCGTACAATATGAATATGATCGTATACTATAATTACCTAAAAAATTATAAATTAGAGGGTTTGAATGGCTCACTTCACTCAACCTCTTTCATAATCTTACTCTCTAAACCTTCCTATTTTATGGCTGGTGGAAGCAAACGAGGTAGAATGATTCAAGGGAGATCCTCCTCCTTTAGTCGTTTTGACGATCATTTCCAGTCTGCTAGAGATGAAGAAGCCTACCTCAAGTACACAGAGGTCAAAATCACTCTGTCTCAAATACTAAATCAAGTCGACCTTAATTTTAAGGTGATCAACTTTTTTGCCTCCATGAATCTTCAATTTATTCTTATAATGGCCTTTCCCTATAATTCAGAACTTCTTTATGAATTCTTGGCCAATTTTAGGATAAACCTAGAAATATCTCCCATGGCCTCCTTTGTTTTCCATCAGAATGTAGATATCACAAAAGCTGATTTAGAAAAGCATATAAGACTTTCTACATATAGAACTCATCCTCAATCCTTGCTCACAAATGAGTTTGATTGGAGTTCCGTTAATCTGCTCCTTAGAAATATACCTTTAAGCCAATACCAATCCCTAGTCCTAACTTTAACTCAAAATGCCGATATCATCCAGCATGTCCTTAGAATATCAATTATACCCAAAGTTGGAGATTGAATAAACATAACTCCACTTTTGTATGTAGTCAGTTACCTAATTATGTTGAATACCTAGTTTAATGATGCCCAAATGATTCTAGACTATATCCATAACATGACTCATATTCGATATCCAAGTACCCGTAGAAAATAAAATATGGCCTTAGGACACATCATAGGATACATCCTACGCCATAAATACCAACTCAAGTTTCCTGCTCCACACGATAATATTCCTATTTTTTATAAAAATGCCTTCTTTTGTATCCTTTTTCATCGGGGACAAGCGAAAGCCGAGCCAGACTTTGATAAAGAAGTGGAAGCTGCTTCTACTGGTGGACCTCCACCACCAATACCACCACCTACACCTTCCTATCTCGAGTACCCTCATAATGAAATAATCTAATGGCTCAAATGGCTAGAAACCAGGTTGGATTACCATATTTAACAACAATAATAGCACGGGAAAGATATGAGATGTTTTGGTGAACAAATTTCCTCCATTGACAATCAATTTGCCTCCATCCATCAATTCTTTCAACCATCACCACTACATCCTGATTAGGATCTGCCTTACCTATAGTTCTTGTTTGTTTTATCTTACTATTTTTCTTGTACTGCTGTCTTATTTTAATTGTTCTTCCTCTTTTGGAGATGTCAAAAGGGAAAGAAAATATAATGCTAGTTTTGTTTATGTTTTAATAGAATCTTGGTGTGTTTGTGTTACTTAGTTTTCTATTTTTTTTAATTATTATCCTTTAAAAAAATAAAAAATAAGATAAATAAAAATTAAAAAATAATTAAAACTATAAAATTTGATAATTGCAACCTCTGTTTTTTAAATTCATCACCTAGTAAGGGGGAGCTTAAGAGAAAAGAATATTTATCTTACCTATCAATCAATATTGTTTGACATCATCAAAAAGGGGAGATTATTGCAATCAAGGATCCCTAGTCTATGATTTTGATGATGACAAAATTTATAGATTGAACTGCTATTTTTCTCAAAAAATATTTTAGATATTTCTCTTATGTGTGGGCACTAACATTTCAAGTAAGATATAAAAAGCTCAAGACTGTTGAAGACTCAAGATTGGGTAGAGTAGGATGTAAAAGAGTATATAATTCTATTTTCTCTATTTCTTATTTCTTAAGTCTAGCCATGTAAGAGTATATATAATTTGGGTGAGTATACACACACACACAAGGGGAGAGGAATTTTTTTAAGTTAAAAATTTTTAAACTAAGAGCGTTGTACGATTTTCAATCGTATTGAATGATATGTTAGCTGAAAATAGGCTTACCAGCTAATTAATAAAATTAGTTTCTATGAACTAATCATACTATATGATCATTTCATAGTGTACGATTCATTATGATCTAAAAACCCTGGCCACCATATTAATTTAAGTAATATTTTAAAATATGATTTTTGAACTGATTATAATATAAGATATCAATCGTACTATATAAATATTTAAAATCTTGCTAAAATTAATTGTTGTAATTAGTCAATCAAATCATGGTTTAATTAATGATATCTAATTATATTGTATAATATTGATTATACTAGACAATTAACATCGAAAAAAATTGATTGCCCTAGTGATCGTACTAAATGAAACCATGTTTTTTGAACTAATTGTACTGTATGATATTTATATCGTACTGGACAATATACTTGAAATGAGATAACCATATTATATGAATTGAACAGTACGGGATGATTAATAGAGATGAATTTATGTCATCCCATGAATCATCCTGTACGAATAGATGAAATTGAACATATGGTACTAGACGATCACTTGATCATGCTGTATGATGTATTCATAAAATTTGAAAAGTTCATTTTGAATGACTGTTCACATCATACTGCACGGGACTTTTTTTTAGTAGATCATATTGTACAAATTGGAATCATACTGTACGAACATTAACGGCTAAATTAATTTTTTAGGGTTTCTTGAAGCCTATTACAAATGGTTTTATTTTTATGTTTCTCTTCGAAATAAAGAGAGGAATGTGTGACTGAAGGAGGAACTCTGAAAGAGAAGCCTTTAAGAAGAAAATTAGGGTTTGAGAGAGGAAGGAGAAGGTGAGCGTGAGCTCGAGGAAGAAGTAATGTGAGGGGATCACACAGTTGCTCTAGCCTAGCTACACCCTTGCTCCAGCTATGGCCTTGGTGAGTCTTCTAGAACCTCTTTAGCGAGAAAGGCTTCTTAGTCTAGTCCTTAAGATAATCTGCCTTCTCTATGAAGG
The DNA here is from genome assembly GCF_001605985.2 of Dendrobium catenatum. Taxonomy (NCBI): domain Eukaryota; kingdom Viridiplantae; phylum Streptophyta; class Magnoliopsida; order Asparagales; family Orchidaceae; genus Dendrobium; species Dendrobium catenatum. The sequence goes on along the minus strand of NW_021470997.1, from coordinate 147,050 downwards.
AGAAAAAGGAGTTGAGGTTATCTACCTTCTCAAAGAGGGAGAAAAATGCGTCAAGGTTTGTTGTCATCACCAGGAGGCTGACATAATATCTGGCACTTCGTCGTATCAAAGGTTTGGGGAAAGTGAGTTTTTAAAGGCTTCTTCACCTTACTTTGGATGCAAAAGGAGAGTCACTTTGGTTTAGTAAAAAATCCCAGAGCAAAGGACTCCAAGGAGTGGACGTAGGTCAAGGTTGACCAAACCACTATAAAAATATATAGTGTATTTTTTTCTTTTTACATTTTTATATTTTCTGCATTTCTTTTTCAATTATAACTACTTAAGAAAACATTGATTATTGCTCCATCACATAGATCAAAATTTCATCAAAATAATTTTTTTTATTTTTGATAAAGATCTCGTTTCTTGTAATCGTTTAGATTTTGGTACTTTTAATTACTAAAAAAATTTTCAAAAAAATATATATTTGTTACTTTGAAGTCAAGAAAATTTTTAAAGCACTAATTCACCCCCCCCCCCCTCTTGGTGATCCTTGGGCTAGTTTTATAATGATTAACAACCATCACGAACTTTTGATCCAAATTAATTAATTTGATATATTATTATATATTTTTGTGGTTGATGGGATGAGTAGAAAATAGTATGACTACTTTGGGGATGTAGTGATTTTTTATACTAGTTACAAGCTTAATAAAAATAATTTAGTCTAAGCACCATTTACTATTGGCAGAATATTTTACTTAGGGTGGTTTCTTATTAGAGAAAATGATTGAATCATTTATATGGATTTTTAGAATATTTGTATGAATAATAGATGAAAAATATCTAAGAACCCTATTTACTAATTTGGACCAGGCAATGGCTAAGGCAATAGAAGTTACTTTATCTCACACTAGCCATAGATTATGCAAATGGCACTTCTCTTGGAAGGTTCCCTCAAAACTCTGGTTCTTTAATAGCAACAACAAAGTTAAAAGGACTCTTTTATAGGTGTTTGAGCAAATGTGACTCTAAGGAGGAGTTTGAGAAAACATGTGCTAAAATAATCACAGAAGAGAACCTCCAAAAAGATGTTTGGTTCAAGGATCTTTATAGGATAAGGAATATGTGATCAACATCATTCAATAAGAAGCATTAGCATTCTATCCATTATATCCACACAACATAGTGAATTTACTAATAATGTATGTCATGGTATTTTGAATCCTACAAGTTTTATAACTGATTATTTTTTAGGTACATAGAGGGTGATGATGACTTGGGGCTATAATAAACAGGATGAGGATTATAAATGCAGTAAGTCCAAATTAGTACCTATAATATGCACAATCATATTTACTGTGTGTTTGCTGCATATTTACTGCATCTTCACTTCATTTAAAGAAATACTCAAACTCAAACATTTAAAGTAGAACTTAAACTACAACATTTATAGAAGAACTTAAACTCAAACTCAAATTCTTACTTCTTATTAAGCAACATACGCAATCAATTTTGAGTCGTGTTTGAGTAGGACAACATGTCAAGAAAAATTTAAACTCATATTGGAGGATTTTTCAGTCATCCCAAGTAAAGAAGAAATTTCTCTTACAATCAAATAATAAGTTATTCATAAGTTTCTTATAGAGGTCAATAGTAAACACATCATGACCTAATTTTCTTAGATGGTAAAGAATAACATTATCAACTTCAGAAGAGAGTTTTTGGGCTAAGTTTATGTCCTCTAAGTATTTTGTGGGTAAGCATCCAACTACTTGTTGTTTTAACCAAGGTGACTCTAACGTGTCACAGAGACTATGTAAAATTAAATGGGTTGTTGAGCCATTTATCTTCTGGGGGCTTGGTGGTGGTAACATTTTCTTTTGGTAAGATCGTTGGTTGGGGGGCCAATCTATTGACTCCCTTACAAACTCCTCTTCCAATATGGTGGTTAAGGTGAATTATTTCTTTCATGATAATTATTGGGTTTATCACAAGCTTTCTAATATTATCCCTAATTCTATTATTCAACAAATTTTGAACATCCCCCTTAATACTGACTATGATGACTTTCTTTTATGTGGCTCTTCTAAAGATGATGGTTTTAGATTAAAGGATGCTTTTCATGCCTTTAGATCTAAGAATGAGGTTTCTAATACTTTTTATTTGCTTTGGCATAAAAGTATTCCTTCCATGATTTCTATCTTTGTTTGGAGAATATTACATAAGTTCATTCCTATGGATGATAACTTAATTAAAAGAGGCTTTATTTTACCATCCAAATGCTAATGCTATCTTCATGTTGAAAATATGCATCATGTTTTTCGCTTGGGTCCCTTAGCTATTAAAACTTGGATTTATTTTGATGACATTTTTCAATTGAATTGCATTAATGCTTGAATGTCTATTAATGCTAGGCTTAAATGTTGGTTCATTAAGTCCAAAGGCCATATCAAAAATGTTATTCCTTCTCTCATTTTGTGGTATTAATGGTTGGATAAGAATAATTCTATCTTCAGTGGTATTGCTAAGAACCACTATGGGATTATTCAAAATGTGAAAGACAAGGTTGTTGCTCTTTTCTCTATTAAATTACTCTATGTCAAGAATTTTAAAAACTATCATTTTGTTGCTTCTGAATTAAGGATTAAGATGGAGGTTGATCATCTTCCTAAAGACCCTAGGGATATTTATTGGACCAAACCTCCTTTTCATTCCTATAAATTGAATGTGGATGGTTCTAGCTTTGGGCCTTCTTTAGGTTGTGGTGGGGTTATTAGGGACTTTCATGGTACCTTCATTATGACTTTTCCTGGTCCTTTATAGAATTGTGATGTTAACAAAGCTATTACTTTGGCTATTCTCTATGGTTTAAGGCTTTGTATCTCTATTGATTTAACTAATATTAGTATTAAAGTTGATTCTAAGTATTGTTTTCAAATCTTAAATTCTGTTGAGGACTCGGTGTGTAATTCTTCTCTTTTTTATCTGGTGAGGGATATTACGAATTTGTTGATTTTTATGAATTTTTCTTTCTCTCTTGTTCATAAGGATGGTAATGTGTGTAATAATTGGCATGCCAATTGGGGGAATGACCTGCACTGTATGTCTAATTTTACTACTACTAACCTCCCTGCTCCATTACGGGGTCTTTTAAGATTAGATAAAATTGGTATGCCTTATGTTAGAAACCTAATTTGTGCTATTGGCTGGAGTTTCTTATTTTATTTTCTTTGCCTCTTAAGGCTTGCTCAAAGGTTTTCTCCTTGGTTCTCTTTTTGTGCCCATTTCTTTTTTTGTTGTTCTTCTATTGCCCGGGCTACAGCTTTGTTGTTTCTTTTGGTGTTGTGACTTATAGTTTTTTGGACCCTTGTATCTTTGGGTTATTTGGTTTTCAGGCTAGTTGGAAGGTCTCGTCTTGCTATTCTTTTTTCTACCCGTTTGGTCCTCTATGTTGTTGCTTGGAAGGCTGTATTTTCAGGATGTCTGGGGGACCTTCTATCTTCTATTGGAGGTATGTTGTGAGTGTTTTAAGTGCTTTCTGTGTTTCTTCTTGATGACCTTTTTTAGTTATTTTTTGGGTAAGCTTTGTGTGTGGATAGTGGTTACATGGAGCATTTTGGTTTGTTTTATTGCCTTCTGCTTGGTTTCCTGGAGTTTCTCTCTGAGGCATTTCTCCTTCTGCTTTTTTATTTCTGTTTGGGTGCCACTGTGTTCTATCGATTTTGCTCTCTTATGGCCTTTTTTTCTATTGGCGTCTTTGTATTTTGAGTGTTTCTAGGTGTTTCCATGTGTTGTTAGATCGGTGCTGTCACTGGGCATTGTGGCTCTTTTATCTGTAGCCCCTTCCTTATTAGTTTTGGTGCTCTGTTTATTGCCTGGTGGTTTAGCATAGATGTATTGTTGGGTATTCTGGTTATGGTGAGATGGTGTTGGTTCATGGATCTCTTGGGCTCTATTTGGGTGGCCTATATCCTGGGCTGCCAGCTGGAGTTCTATCTCTATTTCTTATATTTCTTTACTTCTTTCAGCTGGCTAGTTTCCTTTCCTGGCGATTCTTGTCCCAATTTCTTATGGACTTTTAGGAGCTTTTTTGGGATTAAAGGTGTCATGTTCTCTTTATTAATTGATGGTTTGGCTATTTATATCTTGGAGGTGAACAAGTGTGGTAAACCTTCTTGCATTTCTATTGACCCTACTATTTTGAATCATAGGGCTGATATTGGTTACTCAGTTTATTCTACTGATAATGTTTGATTTCTTGTTATTATTTTTTGTTTGAACCTTTTTATCTATATTATGTATATATGTTGGAACTATCTCCCTGCTAGATATTACTATTTTTTGTGCTTTTCTTTCATGGCCTTCACCTTTTTTTGTAAAACTTTATTAGTGCAGGTGTTCATTATGGTGACTTTTTGGATAGGAAATTGGATATAAATGTTGGTTTTTGTTATCTTCCTTCTTTTTGGGTGCTCTTTCTTGTCCACCATATAATGTATCTAGGTGTTATTGTATTTTGGCCTAGTAGGGAACTCGAGCTCTTAGAATTTTTTGCTTTAATTATGTAGCTCTTATGAGCATTAGCGATCTTGAGATCCCTTTAAGAATTTTGTAATTTTTCCTTAATTAATGCATAGGCCCCTCTATGGGTTTCCCCTAAAAAAACATTATTAACTTCAAACATGTTATCAATATCTGAATTACCATTTTATTTTTTACGTCGGATTTGATGATATCACATATGTAAAAAATGGGAACTTACGAGATGTTAATCAACTTCAAATAACCTCATTCTAAGATATTTCCATCCATCAGTATTTAGAAAATCACTCATCTTATAGAGCTTGACCCTCATAACTTCAACATACAAATTTCAAAGTGTATGGTCCTCATCTTCAAACCATTCATGAACATAACATCTGAAAATATCATTTATACTAGACTTTTGCTCTAACGAATTATCGACTGCCCATGTCATACTATAATGTATTCTTCTGCTTCCTCATTAAATCTTTCTTTATTGGAGCAGAAGCAAATTTTCTAAAGAAAAGACCAACTCATTTCAAAGGTAACAAGAAAAAGATTCACAACCCTGCTAAATATGAACCAACTACATGCAATTTCTGTTATTGTTTAACTTGTTCTGCTATGTATATGTTGCACTTTTTATGTGTATTTGTAGTGCAATAGCTACATATTTGTTGTGTAATAGTTGCATATTAACTGCGTAGTAGCTGCGTATTTCCAAAATATGTATTGCGGATTCACTGCTTAGTTTCATTATATTTCTTGAGTACTTATCTTATATTTTAGACCAACTATCGGGATAACTTTACTCCGAAGCATCATGGAATAACCTCCGTATTCACTACATATCAAGTGAAAATTTTCTTAAACTTTATTAATACAAGCTTTATTATAAAAAAAATTCCTTTATTTTGCAAGAATTATTATTTTACAATTGTTCAAATGCTATTTTACAGGAAAATTAATCAAAGAATACAATAATAACCTATGTCAATGCAAAATGCATAGTCATAACAAGTTATTACATAGCTCATACGCAGTTCATAGGCAGCAGCTACACAACACATACACAATTATTATGCAATTCAGATGTAGTTATTATGTAGTTCAGATATAGTTATTACGACACGGATGTACACTAAACTCTAAAAACCCTAAATACAAAAAAAGAAAAAGTTTCTCTATGAAGACGAGCTGAATAAGAATGACTGAGTAACCTTGGAAGGTGAAGCCATTAGCACCTGAATGCTATTGTACAGTGATTGATCTGTATGGAATGCCGAAGATGCAAAGAGAACAGAGAATGCCGAGAACAAAAGTGAACACATAGATTAAAGTAATCCATTTCTGAGACATTTGATCTCTCGCAAATTTAATGTTTGGAGAAATTATTTAAATTATCAGGCTAGTCCAGGTCGGTCGAACCAACAAGAAAAAAAAAAAAAAAAAATCAAATGAATATCTATGTGTGCAATCCACGTGTCATGAAATCATTGAAGTTCGGAAGCAAAACTACGTCCGGACTCCGCACAAAATAATATATCGAATTGTGGAAGAGTTATGACGTCTATAACCGAATATTATTCACATGTTTACAACTCGAATGAGTATCCACCCGAACCACAAATGGAACACAATGTTTTATCTTAGATGTGAATAGTTCGACGTCAATATTGATGTCGCACTATTCACAAACTCATTTTCTTATTTGTTTGTAGAAATCCCTCATTTTATTTGCTGATAAAAGAAATACAAATAATATTTTTTAGTGCTAAAAAATAATTTTAGTTGGAGATAGAAAATATTTGATATGACTTGCATTTTCAGATGTAAAATAGTTTTTTTTTGTTTACCAGAATAACTTAAAGGGACGCTTTTTGCTGGTATATGCGAACCAAAATCGTTCCTTGCAATTGTCATAACTGTGCATCGATGGTAGGTGGAAGATGCTGCGCAGGGTTCTTCCTAAAATTTTCTACTCATTGGTCGTCGTGCCGGAGTTAAGGAGGGTGGCTGCTCCGGGTTTGTCATCGGCCGCTTTCAACTATCCTCCTGTTGCTTCACGTAAGGCGGTTCCAGAACCCTACTTCCTTCAGTGTCAAGTAGTCATCTAAGACGGTGTTTGCCATCTGTGCCACAAAGGTATTTCCCTTCTACGGTTCTGCGTTTATCCTCGAATCTCTTCTCCTTCTTTGGTTTTAGATTATTATGCCCGTGTGAGCTGTATGTCTTGTTTTTTTTTTTTTTTTTTTTTTTTTTTTTTTTTTTTTTTTTTTTTTTGAGAGGTGGAAATCGAAGGGAAAGAGAATTTTTCCATAGCACAAACAACCGGCGAAACAATAAAGTTGAAAGCACTAAAGACTAGGGTAACAACTAACAAGAGCTCATGATTTAAATTTTGTCCTGCTATCAAACAAGACTTCCACCTCTTTTAACCTAGAAAGTAGCTCTCCACTTAGGGCATCTCCAACCGAAAATATCATTTTTCACTCCAAAATGCAGGGAAATCAAAAAATGCCGTATTTCATCTCCAATCCAACGCCATTTTGCCGCTAAAATGGTCATTTTCGTTCGCGCCTTTCTTCCCAAGCTGTTCGGTAGAGAGAAAAAAATGCCGCGGATGAACAGTGCGACGCCAATATTGGCAAAAAAAAACTTAATTGCATAGAAGGTTTCTAGAAAATCACATAGATAGGGACATTCATGGAATAAATGGCTATTTATTAAAACAAGTCCATCACAAAGAAAACAACTAGATTTGAAATGGAGCAGTTTTGGATTCATGTAATAAATTATAAATATGAATGATTTATTAGAATAGGCTTATAAAAAGGACAGTGCTTTGTACTTTTGGATTCATGGAATATATTAGTTTTACTTGTGCAAATTTCATATTGGAAGGCTTGTTGGCTCCTCTGCTCTTTGATAAAGTTTGGTAGGTAAATCCCCTTAGGGTTTTTGTGAGTTCTTTATTATGTTTTTCTACTCATATTCCTCTCTTTCCTAGAAAAATTCTTATCTCTCTTACATAACTCACATACTAGCTTCTCTCAACCCTCAAACATATCCAACATTTTTAAAATACTATTGCAAATTCTCTTACATTACTCATAACATTCTTATGATTTGACTTCCCAACAACTCCAAAATACCCTAATTAATACAAAGGCATTAAAAATTTCACAAATCCTTAACTAGTATCCAAGACCCATCAAAACACCACTATTGGTTGCTTAACATATAAACATTTGATCTGGAGTTCTCATCCTTTTGCTTTAAAATAAAATTTTAACCTTTGATAGGTTAAAGTTTAGCATCAAATATATCAAAATCCTGAATTCCTATTTTACCACTACTTGTATACTTTTCCACCACCCTCCTAAAGGGTTACCTATTAAGTTGTTTTTTTTTTCATCAAGATTCTATAGACCTAACATTAGTTAGTTTTGGATGGTTTACATAACGGAAAAATAGTGTCATGCAATCTAAAATATTAGGCTTTGTTTTGAAGGTGGGGTTTGATTTTATTTTTTTTTTTAATGACATACAACAATAAAAACAAGCAGCCTTTATCCCACTACGTGGGGTTGACTGTGTGAATCATTTTTCTCCATTTTGTCTCATGAAGTATCAAAATCTTATTTAAATCTAATAAAAAAAGACAATTTTAATACTTTCTAACTATGACTTTTTAGTTCTATCTCTACATTTTTTAATATAAACTAGATCTAATACATTTATTCTCCTAACATGATCATTGAAAGGTCGACTTTTATGTGGCCATACCATCTAAGGTGACTCTCTTATCATATCTGTTATTGGAGCTACTCCAACCTTTCCATTTATATACTCATTTCACTTTCTATGTCTAATTGTAATGCTACTTATCCATCTGAGCATCCTCATCTCTACAATACTTAATTTAATTTTTTGATTCTCTTTTAAGGGCCAATATTCTGTATCATAAAACATTGCAGGTCTCACCACCATCTTATAAAAATTTTCCTTAAGTTTCAGGGATATTTTACTATCACATAATAGGCCCAATGCATTCCTCCATTTCAACCATCCAACTTGAATTCTACTAATGATATCCTCATCTATTTCACCATTGCTTTGAACAATAGGCCAGAGATATTTGTAATGTTTATACTTTTTAATGACTTAATCACCCATTGCACAATCCTGCCTTTATATTCATTACTACTTAAACTGTACTAGATGTATTTAGTTTTAGATCTACTCAAACAAAAATATTTAGACTCTAAGTTTAACCTTCATAATTTAAGTTTTTCATCAACTCTCTCTCTCGTTTTATCAATAAGAATATTATTTTCAGCAAAAAGCCTACATGAAGGTACATCATCCTGTATATGTTTAGTAAGAACATCAATGACTAAATCAAAAAAATATGGGCTTAAAGCTAATCCTTGATGTAACTCAACTAAAATAGGAAAATACTTGGTCATGCTACCTTGTGTTTGAGCACAAGTAAAAGCTCCTATATACATTTTCTTAATTATTTGAGTATAAGTATTATTAACTACTTTCTTTTCTAGGACTCTTTAGAGCAGTTATCTTGAAAATTGCGACCCTACAGATAGAGGAAAATATCCAACAAAAGAAATGAAAAGATAGCCACGAGGTATTTTGGCCCTTATCAAGTGTTGGAGAGGATTGGAGTAGTGGCCTATCACTTGAAGTTACCCTCGACCGCTTTCATACACCCACTGTTCCACGTATCATAGTTGAGGAGAGCTGTGGGGGATCATGCAACTATTATAGACCAGGGTCGCTGACAGAGGATCTAGAGGTGGTTTTTTTAACCACTAGAGCTTAAAGGGGTACGACGGGAAGAAAGAGAGCCCAATGAAGTGTTGATTAAGTGGAAGAACCCACCTGACTATGATGCCACATGAGAGCCATATGGGAGGGTAAAGCATCAATTTCCCTCCTTCCACCTTTGAGGATAAGGTGATTCCATGGGAGGGGAGTATTGATAGATCGGTCCCTGGATTGGGTCTAGCCGGTACAACCAGGATTGGTTTAGGTTTACATGAGGTGGAACAGGGTAAGTTTCCCCCCATCAATGTCGCCCCAATCCAAGTGGGGCCCACAAGCTTAATTAGGGGGAATTAGGAGATGGAAGGGGGGGGGGGGATTTAGGAGGGAAATTTCAATATATAAGGAGATTCATGTCTGTTTAAGAAGGAATTATATCTAAGGTTTGCTTTTTCATCTTGTTGTTTTGCTGAAATTTCCTGCTTAGTTTTTTGTTTGGGCTCTAACAACACCTAAAGATTTGGGAGAGCTGGATCTTCCTCTCTAATAGAAGATCCATTTTATCATATTTGTCTTCTTCCATATTTCATTGACTTTTTTAAGTGTTTTGCCACCAGATTCTTCTCTATTTTAGATTCAATCTTGCTGAAATTTCAATTTCAGTCAACAATTTCGGCACTTGTTCCCTTACAGAATCCATATGAGCCCCCTATATCTTTTCCAAATCTCAAAACTTTATATCTAAGCTAATTTTTATAATGATTTTTTTATTTATTTATTTTTTATTTTTTTATATATTGTTGTGATGACATACGTAACATCTAAATTTTATTTATTTAAAAAATGAACATCAAACTACATCTATTTTCAATAATACAACAAAAATCTCAAAAAGCACAAAGTCCCAATCTCATATTTTTCATTTTCATTAAATTTCCAATAGTTTGGTTACAACCCGCACAAATTCATGGGTTTAGTCATTTATTTTAAAAAACTTTGTATTAATTTTGGTAAATGAGACAATTTTTGGTGACGTGTACAAATCTCTCTTTTATCATTTTGATTTTTTTATTGTGTAATAGTTTGACATTAGAATCTGTAATTTTGGATCAGAAAATTCATTTCTTTGTATTCTAACTAAGAACATAGTTATTTATTTAATTCCCCTAATTTCTCGGCTTGGGGCTACGAATTGCAACAATGTTTCGAGATGTTTTCCTTCTAATTATTTTCTGCATTTAGGTTTAATCATAATAAGGAAAAATATGAAGTTATTGATTTTCATAAGGGGAGAACTAAAAATTTTGTGAAAGATTATCATTGAAATTTAATTATTTATAATCTTATTCTTTACTTGTTATTAATAAGATCGTATACTATAAAATCATTACTTTAGGTGTAAAGTGGGTGATCAAAGTAGACAAGGATGCAATGATCAAATTTTGTTGTCTTCAGTCGAAGGCTGCTGAGCCATATCTATTATTTTGTGGTGTTAATAAAGAGGATTTACAAATGCGAATGTTGTTCGTTGAGAGCCCTGACGGATACTTTGGAGGATCTGCAGGTTAGTACTCTCATCATCTCTCTCTAAATGGTTTGTGTGCTCACTATGATCGATCAACATCATGTTTGTGCATCCATGCATGCACATATATCTATGCCAATCATGCAAGACGTTTTAAAAAGGATTTTTTTTCTATTGTCAAAGATCCAATTTGGCTATCAAATTAGTACTTCAAATCTTTATTCACATAGCCATGAAGGTGGAAAATTAGACATGACTAATCTACTTATCTTCATAGCAAATTTTGAGCTAACCAGTTTTCTGAATCTTCCTGGAAATTTAGTTACTGTAAATTTCGTGATCTTTGTAAATTTTGTTGTGATTTCATCATTTTGTCAGTCCAGAAAAAATTCACACTTTAACAGAGCCATTACAAATGCAGATCCAGACCTTTCTAAAACTGCATAGGTTTAATCTTGTGGGTGCAATGCCCCATTTGCTATCTAAAAACTTGACGAGACAAGTGTTTGCATATCATAATTTAATGATTTCCTCAAATTGTGCTATGATATGAACATAAGATTTAGATCTAAACCTACATAAAAGTATTTTCTTGTAAAACCTCAATTTTTTTCCAGGTTCTATGAGCCAAAATTTTGTGCTGTCAATCATATCCCAAAAATGATAAACTAGTACTTAGAATGACAGCTAGTAGTTCGAGTCCAGTTTTCCTTCTAGCTTATGCACTTTATGTACATGAATTTGACATAATTGTCTATAATGCACATCTGATCTCTTGGAATTTATGGAATTGAATGTATTGGAACTACTATACCTTTTTTTTGGATGTTTATTCTTTCCTTTTTTATATAAAGTTTGATCCTTTGTTTTATTTGTTTATGAAAACTACTGATTACTATTCTTTTGCTTCTTTCCTTGTTTCCCAACTTTATGCTAATCATAAAGCTGCTTGTTTGGTTCTTTAGCATTTTTTTGATACATTTTTGTTTTAAGAATGCAATATGCCATTTATGTTGTTCCTTTAAGATACATTTATCTTAATGTTCATCACCTTGAACAAAGAAATGACATGAATACATAAGAGAAATGCACTCTTAAATACTTTCTTATATTTAAAGATGCTTTTTTATCTGTTTTAGTGTGGCATACTGGCATTCATTCTTCCTAGACCTAGCATATGGAAAAATATAAAATATTAGAGGAACCAACCAATATTCTCTTGCATTATAATCATTCCCTGGAATTTACCTCCCAATTGGTATTATTTATAAATGTATTTGTTTCTTCCTATGGATGGTGCTTTTGTTGTTAGATATGTACAACTACTTCAGTTTGTACAAATTGTTCTTGTTCCCAGCATTTTTAGTGTGATATCTGGTTTGATCTTATGGAAAATTACTAGTCAAACCCTAGATCTTCACTTGGAGGAATGGGCAATACACTTGGTTATGTACTCAATAACTTTGTATTTGCTTGTGCACACAAATATAGGGATATACCTCTATCCTTTTATATGGATAGAGATATTTTCACCTTATAATTATATTTTGGCCTAGTTTTCACGCATGTAAGAAGTATTCAGAAAATCAAGACAATTCATTTTAAACTAACCCAAAAAAAAAAAAAAGTGGAATGTCAAATTTCATAAATTTGAGGATTTGATCATGCATCCTACTTCAAATATAGTGCTCTATAGACGTGAGATTAATTTTTAATTGTAATGTAAAAAGTGCTAACTCAAATGAAATTGATGTGCAAATGCATAGTATGATATTTTGAACGTTTCTGATGACTTTAATTTCAATATATAGATTGTTGTACATTAGTAAGGGGTGTACTACTAGCTATTAGAGTTTTTATCAAAATGATGAATTGTCGAACATTCATAAGAAAATAATGAAATTAAATTTTAAATATGCTCTGGGTTTGCAGATAACAACAAAATATAATTTTTTTTATATTTAAAGCTGATAAGATGAAAAAGAAATTATATAGAGTTTCTTACATAAAAAAGAATTTGGATTATAAATTTTCATTTTAAAACATCACCTATTAAAACAAGAATTTATCCTCTTTTGATGTAACCAAAAATATGACATTCAATGCGGAATGATATTCGAATAATCACTCGAATCAAAAAACATAGCAAGCAATTGAAACTACAAAAAAAGCTAGTCAAGTAAGATTCACATAGTAGAAAAAACCTAACTTTAATTGATTTGACTAAAATCATTCATTTTTGCAAAATCACTAACAATATGCTGATAGCCACTCTGGAATTAGTAAAGAGAATAAGGCGAGAGATTATCAAAATAGGAAACACAAGTCTCATGCCAAGATGACTTTCCCTGCAATTTGATAGCCACCCTTGCACCATATCCAGAAGTCACATGAGAACACAAAAAAACCAGAAGAAAATACAAAATGTCTAAATTTTCTATTCTACAAACATCTCAGAAGTCCCAAGGAGAATCACCGTTCAAAATCAATAGATAGTTCATTTGAATAGGATAATGGACAAGGCATTAAGGTGGCTAGTGGCGGGATAATTTCAAACATCAGATAAGCAAAGTCCAAACAATGTCAACTACCTGAACTGACAATAAAAATGTCTCAACTATTTGGGCTGAATGTGCATCCAGCCACAATATCACCATAGACCAATAAATACAGGAACCTAACAGCAAAGATGCTGAAGCTATACATGATCCATCACTAAATCGACATTGAACTAATAACAAATTTAACCTAGAAATCAGAACAATACAGAACACATGTTGTTGATTCTATGTGGCCTACAGATCGAAATATGGCTACTATAACGTAAAGATACAAGAACACTTCTTGTTGATTCTATATACATCATCATTTAAATTTTTTTTTAAATTACTTCTTATGGAAGCATATGCAACTTGTATCTTGTCAGTTGGTCCACAAAATGCTTGGGACCAGATTGACTGACCGACCTTTTTTATTTTTCAGTCCTAAAAGGAGGTTAGACTGATTTTGGCTGAGAGTTGATATGAACTAAGCTGAAACACTTAGGTTAGTTTATCTTTCTTGCTGTTTGGGCCTTGAGAGGTGGCGTTTATTTTGTAGTTTAAATCCATTATTGCTATGATATGCACTCGGTACCTCTCTCGCTCGCTTTGATTGTAATACCCTGCATTTGATCAGCTGCTACTGATGATTCTAAATTCCTGATTTTTATTTTGTAAAATATCACTATATACTATTTTATCAATTTAAATGAGGCTATTATTCTAGTAATTCCGAATTTGGCCTAGTGAAATAGTTGATAAAAGTTATATTTGTATGCTTTTTAGTACGTCTAAAAATAAAGATTTATTTGGGGCATTTTTCTCGATACTTTGTTTTTTCATATGCTTGGCACTTTTTTATTTTATAAATTTTTATATCAAAGTGTTGCATCTTCAAATTAGATCAGTTAGTATGTCGTAGTTATAAAAAGATGCCCCCTTTTTTAAATATTTATAAAGAAATTATTGTCTCCATAATGTTTCTGTAATTATCTTTATAAAATGTTGTACCCCAAGCAGATATTTATTCTGCCAAATTAGTATAATGAGTTTCGATTTTGGATTATATATTAGCATTTTTTTTTTAATGAATGGCTAACTTTTATTTTTTATTAACTTTCTCAATGTCAAATTCTCTTACCGTTCATTAATTCATATATGACTGCTCACAGCTGCTCTTAAGGTTGCTTCATACCTGCCATTTCCATATTCGGCCATAAGTGCTTTGCTTCTTGTACCTGCACCAATTAGGGACGCTGCCTATGACTATATTGCAAAGAGGAGATATGATTGGTTTGGGAAGGCAGATGAGTGCATTGTGATGAAAGAAAGGGAATTTCTTGAGCGTTTCATTGATAGGGATGAGATGATGAGAGGGGGTCCAAATGATTTCTGATTTATGTGACTTTTTTTTTAATAAAATTCTGGACAGATAATTTGGAGCTGTTCTGTTTTTTTATTTAAAATTAATTCAAATTATTTTAAAAAGTAGGAACTTTCAACCATTTTATTTTGGCTTCGTTTGGGACGGTTTTTTTATTGTTTCTTAAAGCAATTTTTTCATTAAAAATTTTAAATTTGTGTCCTAAATGAAACCTTGGTGTGCCATGGATAGTAAAATAGTAAGAAAGTTGTCCCAAATTAAACCTCAGTCTTATGAGTTTTCTTGAAAGTTATGTGATGACCAAGTTTAGCAGATTTTGTAGTCACGTCTTAAAAATTTTAACCATAATTTTTTCATGTTTTAAATGGTTGGATTTGATGCCAAATTATCGAGAAGATTTAGTCCAAAGTGTATTTGAATCTTTTGAAATATAAATATATGATTTTCAGCTTTCAATGTCTAAAATATAATTTTCACTTAAAATGGGATGTGAGAAAAAATAAGAACTAACTTGTTAAATTAGGGATCATTTTCGATTAATATTTGAATATATTTATTTTATTTTAACTTGTAATAAAATAATTTAAAGTTAAAATTTAAAAGATTATATATTAAAATCATTAATTATATAGTTAGGTAAAATATTTCAAATTAATTATTATAGTAAAATAAATTACGTAAATATCTTTGAAAAAAAAATATCATCATATCCAACTAATTTAGAAACCTATAGTGCATGTAATAATATATATGCTTCATTTTAATTTCTTGATTATGTTGCCAAAAGTTGATATGAATATTCATTTCAGTCAAATGCTTATGCTAATTAAATTATTAATCTAAATTTAGAACTAAATTTGGTGATATTTATGCTCCTTTATTAGCTTACAATTCAATCAAATATTTAATTCACATTCATCATTAATTTTAACATACATCCAACCCATATATAATTTAAGCTACAAAATTATAAAAAATATTAATTTTCAAATTAATATTTATTACATAAAAAAAAAGCGAAGGTAAAATAATATTTAAAAACTATAATACTCATTTGTTTAAATTCTTACAACACATTTAAAAATTATTTGAGAATTTCAACACATTGAATTGAAAGCCATTAATATGTTTGCACAATTTTTAAGTAAAAAGAAAAACATCTCTATCAAACTCAATTAGAAGAATGAAACAGATAAAAAGAACAAAACTAATAAATTACAGTGCATCAAACAGATCAAGTTATGCTACAGATTAATCTAAATTCTACAAGTAATTTTTAGGATTGGAGCTCTTAGAGAAGCATAAGGTCACTATAGGAGCAACAATACAAAATGATGCCGTAACAACAACAACATAATAGATCCACTTCTTCCATTTTCTTCCCCCACCATGCTCGGCAATTGCAATCTTCCCGACTGCTCCAAGGACTGTGTCAGACCACAAATAGTTGTATTCTTCTCCTCAATTAATCACTCCATATTCCTTTGAATTGCATCTTTTTCTCTAACCACGGAAAGTGGACACATTTCCGATGCATCGAGCTGAGTAGCAACTGACTATGTCTTCTTCACGACAATCTCCGCGTTGCCGCAAGCAGTGGCATCAGTGAGAATAGAGGAGACAACGCGCTTGCTGCTAGCGAGGGTGTCGTGGTTGTGGTCGGAGGCCAATGAAGCTAGCCAAAACTGGTGTTATTTTATTTGTTTGGGGAACTCCGCCACTTCTTTTACGAGTTGGTTATGGAGGGTTTTTTGGTTTATCGATAGCTTTAGTTTCGGAGCTTCCAACTGTTGTTGGGTAGAGTGATTCTTCTTCTTTTCCATGAGAAGAGGAATAGAAGAGGGTTTGAAAGGAATTAATTTGGTTCTTTTATTTTGAAGAGAATAATTGGTTTAAGTGATTTAGATCGGTAAGGATGTTGTTTATTTCTAGAGCTTTGGGGTGCGCTCGCTGTTTAATCGATAATTGAATCGTGGAGGGAGAAACAGACCGCTATGAGACCAATAATTCAGGGATAGTTTACACTCCCTTTAGAAAATCGAAAACTTAAAAGTTCTTTCTCGTATGTAATAACCTCCCGCTTCCTCTCCACCATTTTCAACTTCCCCAAGCTTTTTGGCCGCCTCAACATTGTTCCCCAACCTTTTTTTGCCGCCTCTGCAACATAATAAGCCACACATACCCAGTAAGCAGATCTCCCAGCCTGACTTGGTTAGGTTAGCCTACTCTTCTTGCAGTAGATCAATCTGGCAACCTCCGCATCATTATTTTTGATTAAATTTTCATTATATATTTTCTTTCTCTATACCCTCTTATGATTTTAGTGTATAACTTTCTTGCATCGCTCTTTTTGTTTTTCTTTTTTTTTTTTAGTATGGTTGAAGAACTCAGAGATGTTATAATGCATTTTTCTTATTAATAAGTCTTAATGAGGATAAGAATTATGATGCTATAGAAGTTTTTCTTGTATTCATGAGGAAGCTATTTTCTATGTCAGGCTTCTAAGTATTGCTACTAATTTTTTTTTGTTTTATTTGGAGTGAATACACTTATGTAACTTTGCAACACCACTCTATGTCTACTTAATTTCATTGAAGAAGCATTCTATATTGTCTCCAATCATAGTAATAAAATTTTTCAAAATTTAAGGAAATTATGCTATTTTTTAGTAAGTAAACACGAAGCTATAGTGAGGGCTCTTGAGGCATAAGTCCCTAGAATACTAGCTTGAATTGTAACACTGGTTCATATAAAAATTTACTTAAAATAAATTAAATTTTTATAAAACCTAACCCTAATATACGTAAGTTTACTTACACTTCCAACCTCCCTTTATCAGAGAAGGCATCTGAGATTATGACATCTTAAAATAGCGGAGTAACTTATACATCAAAAAAATTTAGCTTAAAAAAGCATGAATCTTGATTGATGTATGATATGTTAACAAAAATTGCTTTGATTGTGCATGAATTTTGAGGCATATTCAAGTTGAAAACTTTCAAAATTTAATTTGGGACCATCTAAACTCAAATTTCATTAAACTTATGGTCAAATTGAACGTCTTGACAAGACCAACCCAACGACACCAAAATTGTCTAATCCGAGTCCAATTTAATGAGCCGAAGCATATTTTAAAGATCAAAAGCATTAATTGGGTGACCAAATGATATTCAAATATGGGCATGCTTATAGTTTTATCAAGCGGTTTGATGAGAAGAATAAAATGAGCCCAAGATCACTTAATTCTAACATCATCAAGGTACTTAAATGTTGAACGAATGCTCCATGATTGAGTTAATATATATGGGCTGTCCAATGAAGCACTTTGAATTTGTTCTCGATCTTCTCCATGTATATGAAGTATGTCACTCTCAAAATTTATAAATAGATCCTCACTCTCTACATGAATGAGACTCTTAAAGGCTTGGACCTAGGTTAGAGACTTGAAAATGCTTTGAGGCCTGAAATTTCCTACAGCTCTACCAAGCACCATAATCAGTGAGCCCTAGTTGCCCCTGCCATTGATATTGGGTTGCGAATCTAAATCTAAATACTTTGTTTTTGATGATAACAAACATTATTGTTTCTTCATCGCTACAATTATTAAATATCTATATTTTTGCTTTGCTTACTAATCTTTCATATCCACAAAGATCACTTGCAATGCAAATCAACTCAAGTTAGGATAGATTAGGGTTGAGTCTGCTTGTAATTTCATATCAATGTAATTTTTACCTTTCTTGAGTCCAATCCTGAATATGGTGGACCCCAAGTGTTTAAGGGAAGAAATTTGGTGAGTTAGATATTTTTTCTATTTTTTTACTAAATCTACAAGATGATATTAAATCATCATGGACGATCAGTTTAAAAACAAAAACCCTGATTAGGGCATCTGACTAATTTCAAATGATTAAACTAATCGTACTAGACGATCTATATCGTTAAGGACAATCAGCTTAAAAGATGAAAATAGTCGTCAATCATAATTTAGGTAATGTTTTAAGTTTCAAATTTTGTTGTAATCTTATAGGATTATATGCATCTATTTTGATGATTTTTGACAACCATACCTAAATTGATATGGTGATTAGGAGAGTAATTATGATTAAATTATTCATTCAAATCATACAGGATGATCCATTTGGATTGTACTGGACAATTTAGACGAAAAACCATAATTTTACTCTAATCGTCCAGTAGGATCATCTGAACGTCCCAAGATATTTTCTGGACGATATGGAGATCTCCACCCATAATCTAATGTTGTACTGGATGATCAATATGGTATGTTAAACTAATCGTACCGAATGATCGCAAGATCATACAAGATGATATGTATAAATTCTTATACTGATTGTACATAGAAAATGTGATCGTCCTGGCTGATAGTGTTATTTTATACTAATCATACAGGATGATCTATCGATCGTCCTAGACGATCATTTGCGTTGAATTTAAAATTAGGGCTTCTTTTGGAAGCTCTATATTTAAGTAATTATATTAACCCTTGGGTTAATCTTTTTGCTGTGGAGTTGATCCAAGAGGGTTCTTAGAGAAGGAAGAGGGAGAGCTGAGAGAGAGAGAGAGAGAGAGAGAGAGAGAGAGATCCTTATGAGGGGAAATTTGTGAGGGAATCAGACTTCAATACTTGATCTAGGTTTTCTACTCTAGGAGGGAGTCAAAGGATTCCCGAGTTCTCTTCCTTCACCAGGTGGGTGAAAACGGATTCAAGATTCTCTACGTATTCGTATTGGTGGAAAGATTATATAAAGGCTTCTTTACCTTACTGTGGGAGAAAAACGAGAGTCAATTCACTTTAGTGCAATACTTGGAGAGGGAGTCTCCAAGGAGTGGAAGTAGGTCATATTTGATCGAACCACTATAAAACTCGGTATCTTCTTTCTTATTATTTTCACACTTTTTCTATGATTTGTTCTGAGGTTGAAATATCTTATCATATTGCTATTATGAATATTATTTTTCTTCAGCATCAAGAGTTATTATTTTGTTTTAAAATATTTAGAAAGATCAAAAATATATTTTTTTTGTTTCAAAATTTTTAAAACTACCAATTCACCCCCTCTTGGTTAGCCCCGGGCTAGTTCTTTAGGGTTTAATACCCCTCATGAACTTTCAAGTGGTATCAGAGCAGGATTCATAAAATCAAGTGTTAGCAAACTTTTGAATTTTGATCCATGACTAACTTTAGAAATAGAAATACTACAGCAGGCTATTCAATCACTAGACCACATCTTTTTAATAATATACCATTTCAATTTTGGAAAACTAGCATGTCCACTTTTCTGCAATCAATTGATTATTGTATGTGGATGCTTGTTCAAGATGACTATTCTACATCCTTTATATTAGTAAATGGAATTAAAATTGAAATACCTTTTTTTGAATAGACTATTGATGATAGAGATCTTGCACAGTTAAATGTAAAATTCTTGAACTATTTTTTCTGTCTTAAAATCTGAAGACTATATGCGTGTTTCCACTCGTTCTACTAGAAAAAAATTTGGAATATATTATACATAACATATGAAGGTACAAATGAGGTTAAATAATTTATACTGAACATTCTTTTGCATGACTACAACTTTTTTGTTTGGTATCTAAAGAATCAATTTCTGAGATGAACTTTAAACAAATTATTATATTCCTGCGTGCCTTAGGAAGAGAACTAATAAACTATAAAAAAGTTGATAAGATTTTGAGATATTTACCTTCTTCCTTTAATGTAAAAATTATTGTAATTATTGAATCTAAGGATTTGAATGTTTATTTAATCGATAATGTACTTGGATCACTAATTGCTTAATACATGTGAGAAGAAAAAGAGAAAATTGTATCCTTGAAGGCTAATGATTCTGACACTAATTCTTCTGGTTCTGACAATGATGACTTAATAACAAGGAAATTTAAGAGATTTTTGAAGAAAAAGAAAAAGCATCTTCATGAATGGAATAAGGGTAACGATAATAAAAATTCTAAAGTTTTTTATGATATTATTTGTTTTGAATGCAGGAGGCCAGGGCATCTGAACTCTGATTTCCTAACTGTGAAGGTTCACCAAAGCAAGGAAAAGGGTGAGGAAAAAACTAAGTCCAAAAGGCTTTCTAGGCGGACTCAACACCAGACTCCTTTGAAATTTAAGCTGGAGAGGAGGAAACAAACTTGTGTTTAATGGCTGATAAACATATTGATCACTCTGATTAATAAGAGGTATGTGAGCTTACTTATGATCAATTATTTGAATTTTCTAAAAAAATTCATTCTTCATATAAGAAACTCAAGAAATTGCATGCTACTCTTAAAGCTGATTTTTTAACTTTGCAAAAAGAGCATGAGTGCCTGAGAAAAGATCATTTCACTTTAGATAGCAATCATATGACCTTACTTGATGAATTTGATGAATAGAATAAAAAGCATCTTAATTTAAAAAATGAGCATGATTTCTTGAAAATTTTACATGTTGAACTAGGAAATACCTACAAAATATTAGAAACTCTTGTATCTGAAATTAATAATGAGGAGTATACTTGAAAGTTGAGGATTTAAATTTTAAAAGTGCAAACTAGTTTTTACAAATCAAAATAAATGTTTTGAATGAAAATAAAAAACCACCTTCACTTGAATAGTTTTATAATCCATCACAACAACATGCATCATTCAAACCTAGGAAGAGGCACTATAACCTGAGTAGATTAGTAAACCCTTTTTCTGCTGTTAGATTTTTTTTATTGCATGCTAGGACATATATCCCACACATGCACTGTTCACCATAAAACATATTTAGTGTGGAGACCTAAAGTTCAAAATTCACAGCATAGCATGCATGCATTTCATTCTTCTTTCCATAAGATGCGATCCAAACTTATTTAGGTTCCCAAATCTAACCATCTGATGATTTTGCAGGGGTGCTCTTACAGAAGGCCTCATGGGAGCTTGTGGTACCAAGATAGCAGATGTTCAAGGTATATGCTGGAGATGCAAATCAATTCATTTTGCTGAAGGCCAGGGTAGGAGTCAAGGTAACACTTGGAGATAACACCACCAAGAGAGTGGTGGGGTCAGTTATAATTGGAAACTCTAAAAATTTTATCATTAAAAGTGTTTTACTAATTGACGGCTTGAAACATAACTTGATCAGCATTAGTCAGCTCTGTGATAAAGGCTTCATCATAAAATTTCTATCTACCAGCAGTATAATAAGCTTGAATAATAATATTATTTTACAGGGAAAAATGATCAATAATGTCTACATGCTTGATTTAAATTGCATTAAATCTTACACTGCACTTTGCTTAAAAACTATTGCTAATGAATCTTTATTGTGGCATAAGAGGTTGTGCCATGCTAGTATGAAAAGCCTTAGAAAGATCACCCAAAAGGTCTTAGTGAGAGGGATACCCAAACAAGAGTTCACTAAAGATTACCTGTGTGGTGTCTATCAGTTAGGAAAGCAATTCAAATCCTCCTTCCCTTTAATTAAAGATATTTCCACTAGCAAACCCTTAGAAGTCCTACAAATGGATCTCTTTGGACCGGTCAGCACCGCAAGCTTAAGAGGGAAAATCTTTGGGTATGTGATTGTTAATGATTATTCGAGGTTTACTTGGGTTGGATTCCTATCTCATAAAAGTGAATCATTCGAGGAGTTTAAGACTTTTTCCACTTGGATTCAGGGGAAGCTAGGTTGTGAAATTATGACAATTCATAGTGATCATTGTGGAGAATTTGAGAATAAAAAATTTGAATCTTGCTATAAAGAATAAGGGATATAACATAACTTTTCATCTACTAAGACCCCTCAGCAGAACGGAGTAGCAAAAAGAAGAATATGACCCTAGTAGAAGCCACTAGAGCCATGTTAGCTGAATACTCACTTTCAAAATACTTTTGGGTAGAAGCAGTGAATACAACCTATTATGTTCTGAATATGGTGAATGCTAGATCCAACTATATAAAACACCCTATAAATTTTTGAAGGGTATGACACCCAACTTCTCTCACCTTCATATCTTTGGATGTAAAGTGTTAATTCTGAAAAATGGGAAGCCTCAACTTGGAAAGTCTAACCCAAAAATTTGATGGAGGAGTATTCTTAAGTTACTCAAGCGTTAGGAAATCTTATAAAGTCAATAAAAGAACACTAGTAGTTGAGGAGACCACTCATATTGTGTTTGATGAATATGATAATTCTGGAGGGTTTAAGGTAGAAAAAGAGGAGGCTGTAGAAGTCACCCAAGGATTAGAATCTACAAATTTGGAAGAAAGAATAGAATCTAAAAACACATTACCTAGAGAATCGAGATATTCTTTGAGTCATCCTAAAGAATTGATCTTAGGAGACCCATCTGAAGGTGTTAGAACAAGGCATGGACTTAAAAAAGAGGTAAACCACTGTGCTTTCATTTCAATGTCGGAACCCACTAACTTAAATAAAGCCTTATTTGATGAATTCTGGATCTTAGCCATGCAAGAAGAATTGAATCAATTTGTAAGGAATGCTACTTGGGAGCTAGTTGAAAAACTTAACGATCAGAGTGTGGTTAGAACAAAATGGGTTTTCAAAAATAAAATAAATGATTCTCAAGTAGTTGTGAGGAATAAGGCAAGATTGGTGGCTAAGGGGTATAATCAAATATAAGGGTTTGAATTTAAAGAAACTTTTTCCTCTGTAGTTAAATTGTAAGCTATTAGAGTGTTATTAGCCTTTACTTATTTTAAGGGATTCAAACTGTATCAAATAGATGTTAAGTGTGCCTTTTTTGAATGGGATAATAAAGAAAGATGTGTACGTCGAATAACTCCCATGCTTTAAAAATTCACAATTTCTCAATCATGTGTTCAAATTAAAATGGGCATTATATGGACTTAAACAAGCACCTAGGGCATGGTACGAAAGGTTAAGCACATTCTTACTAGAAAGATCTTTTGTTAAGGGGAGTGTACACACCACCCTATTTCTAAAAAAGGTAGGAGATGAATTACTGATTGTTTAAATTTATGTTGAAGATATTGTGTTTGAATATTCTGATAAAAATGTATGTGATGAATTTTCAAGAATAATAAGTAAAGAATTTTAAATCAGTATGATAGGGGAATTAACTTACTTTTTGGAGTTTAGCATAAGGAATAAGGATGATGGGACTTTACTTAGTCAATAAAAATATATTAAGGACATCCTTAAAAAATATAAGATAGATAAAGCTAAGCTAACCAATACTCCCATGCGTTTCACTGTTCAATTAGACAGTGATTCAAATAGTAAATATATTGATCAAAAGAAATATAGAGGGATAATTGAAAGTACGATTAGGTTGTTAGACCTAATATAATTGTCTCAAGGTAAACCAAGAGGGGGGAATTGATAATTTAAAAATTATCTTGATAATTTAGAAAACTAATTAAATATTTTAAGCAAAATGATAACTTTTCTCAAAGTAAATTTTCAACCACAAAAGAATAATAAATGTGCAAAAATAAAAAAAAGCAGTAAAATTAAATACATAAGAACATAAAATTTTATCGCACTTTGGTTTAACTAGACGTACATCCACTCCATGAAGACATATTCTTCAGGTATTGCAATATACCAAAGTGACTCTCTGTTGACTGTAAAAAAAAAAATAAGGGGGGAACATAACAAAAAAGGGAGAACAAAAATACATTCCTTCGGGCCGGCCCCACTTGGCATGATCTCCCCATATGATGCAAACCTTCGCTTCTCTAACTTCCCTCATACCATAAAACCACCGCAACCCATCACTCTGATCATTCGAAATCATGTCACTCTCACTATTCATCTATTCGATGAAGCAAAGATGAGAGGGTCTAGAATTCTCCTTTCATCTTCTCCTTTTTGTGGTTATTGTTCGACTCCGTTGCCTCGGGAGAGGTACAGAGATTGCACGCGCCGCTTCTTCGGCTCCACCCTTACCGTTCAACTTCGCCCCCACCTCCCACCCCTTTGTCGTCGTTCAGCTTCGTTACTTCGTAGGAGGAGGAGAGATTGCACGTGAGGGTTGCTCGGCTCCTTCATTGTTGTCCGACTATACTCCTTTACCTACCGACCTAGCAGCGACTCCAAGGGCCGAAGCCGACGTTTCTACACACCCGATCCCGACGCCTCAGCATCTGACTCCGACTCCTCAATCCTCCCCCGTACGTGACCGAGCCCTTCGACCCATGCTCGATTGGGCTCCCTCTTTCCTTCTCTTTGTTATGTTACATATTATATATTATATATTAATAATATAATGATATATATTTTATTGGCAGTGCCGTTCTGATGTCTCCCTCGGTGGGGAGTAGATGCTGGGAGGTTGCCAAAATTTCTTGGAAAAAGCTTTAAAACATTTATTTTTGGACCAATTAGGGAGAATATAATTTAAGTAATCGATCACTTAATTACAAATCAAATTTTTTAATTAAATCATTTAAATTAATTAATCTAAATTAATTAAATCAAAATAATTAATTTTGATTAGCAAAATTGATTTAATAAAAAATTCAAGAGTTTTTTTTTTAAATCCGAGAGTAAAATCCAAATGAAAGTGTTGTTATTTAAATTTTGAGAAAAATGTTTTTTTGATTAATTTGAGCAAAAAAAAAGTGTGCAATAAATGAAAGATGAGGGGGCGAGAAATTCCACTAATCAATATGTACAATGATACTTTGAAGCTCTCAAACTCTCCCAAATCCTCTCTAAAATAAAAGCTCTCAAATTCTCTTAAGCAAACAAACTCAAGCCCAACCCCTGCAAACTCTCCAAGATCCCTCTTACACAAGCTCCCGCAACTATCTGCAAGCTCCCTGAACTGTAACAAGCATCATGTACCTGCAAACAAGCATATAAAAGTTAGCAAAATTATAAAAGAAATTAAATGCTGGAAAAATAAATATAATTGCTTCTAGTAAGAACAATGTAGTGGAAAATAAGAAAGCTAAGTACGAAAAAGCTAGTATAGCAAAAGTGTTAGAAAAATAGATAGAACAGTGGACTACTGTAGTAGGAAAAAGACAACGAGCACAAATCAAAACAACTAAACACTCACACTAGTGTCAAAACTCCGAAGTATCAAAATCACAAACTCAACCAACTCAAACAAGTTCAGAATAAGCCTCTAAACAATCAAATTTAAACAAATGGGCAGCCTTGTTTATAAGAACTTGGTTGTAAGACCCACTACCGGGCAACTTTCGTAGGAAAGCAGTAAGCCCGATCTTAGGGAAAAGTTCTTAGGTAAAATTGACCAAACTCCTAACCCCCAATTAAAACCCCTGGACACTTCTACTAAAACTCGTAAGTCCAATATCTGATTGAAGTGTTTAGGTGATGACACAAACCTAGACCCCTCACATGGGCATCCTAGCCTATAGGGTTAGTTTGTAAGACCCACTAGCGGGCTACTTCTAAGTAAAGTCATAAGTCCCACATTTTAGGAAAATTGTTAAATAAATAGCAATGATCCTAAGCCCCAAACAATCAAATTTCAAATCTATGGGAATTCTAGCCTATAGGGTTAGGTTGTAAGACCCACCAACGGGCCACTTCTAAGTGAAGTCGTAAGTCCCATGTGTTAGTGATACCTTTAAAACAAAGTATAACAACCCTAACAATCCTACAAATAACTAATGGGCTAATTTCTATGAAAGTTATAAGTCCCAATTTAAATCAGATACTTGGGTTACTTTCTACAAAAGTTATAAATCTCAATCTAGATTTAAATCTCCAGGCAACTCCTAATTGGAGCCGTAAGCCCCAAACTAAACAAATTAATGGGCAACTCATAATTGGAGTCGTAAGCCCCAAACTAAACAATTTAATGGGCAACTTCTAATTGGAGCCATAAGCCCCAAATTAAATCAAAATTCTTGGGCTACTTTCTATGAAAGCTGTAAGTTCCAAACCAAATTTAAATCATTGGGCTACTTCAAAACGAAGCCATAAAACCCGCTCCAAACTAAATTTCTGGGATACTTCTAAACGAAGTTATAAATCTCAAATTAAATAAATCTATGGGTATTCTAATAGATGTAAATCCCAAAACACCTAACAAAATTAAAACCCGCATCTAATCACTTCAATCTACTCTGGATCCCTGAAAGGAGTCAACCCATGGCTGGTAATCAGATTCCCTGGACACTACGGTCAATGATTGTTAGTGTTGGTAGACTGAAATCTATGGTATACCCGGGACGGCAGAACCATGGGATCTTGATCGGGTTTACCTCCATTTCCCCCACTATTGAGACTAAAATTACCTAAAGTTTATTCATCCTTAATCGAGAGTTCTCTCTTACGTAGTAAGAGGGGTAATTAACTATGAGTACTTGCGCTCATGGGAAGTAAGGACCCCAGATCTTTAAACCCTGAAATTACTCTTAGGGGAAATCTAGTTAACTTCAATCTGATTTAAGGAAAATGGAATCCTACTGCTGCAAAGAGGGATTCGTTCATTCGTGCCATTTTTCTTGAGCCAACATATTTTTGGTGACTCCATAAAGTTCAACAATCATAATGGCCGAACTTTGCAAATCTATTATGCTTATAAACCTAAGGGTCGAGCTAAAACCCATTGGTTCAATAAGCTAAGAGCCGAACCTTTGAAATATTTTATCCTCATAAACCTAAGGGTCTAGCTAAATCCATAAAGTTCAAGAAGCCTAAGGGCCGAACTTTGAAATATTATATGCTCATAAACCTAAGGGTCGAGCTAAATCCACAAAGTTCAAGAAGCTTAAGTGCCAAACTTTGAAATCTTATATGCTCATAAAACTAAGGGTCGAGCTAAATCCATAAAGTTCAAGAAACCTAAGGGTCGAACTAAGAATTGAACTACCTTAATCAATCTAAAAGATTGAAAGAAAAAAAAAGTACTAGAAGAACTTAGATGCTAAATATCCAAAGATATTTCAATGAATTCACCGTGTGAAAGTCACACAACAAATTCGTTGGGACGCAATTTGTTGACTGTAAAAAAAAAAGAAGGGGGGACAAAACAAAAAAAAGGGAGAGCAGAGATACCAGCCTTCGAGCCGACCCCACTTGGCGTGATCTCCCCAAACGACGCAAACCTTCTCTTCTCTAACTTCCCTCATGCCATAAAACCACCACAACCTATCGCTCTTATAATTTGAAATCATGTCACTCTCACTATTCATCTGTTCGACGAAGCAAAGATGAGAGGGTCTAGAATTCGCCTTTCATCTTCTCCTTTTCGTTGTTGTTGTTCGACTCTGTTGCCTCACGAGAGGTAAATATATAAATATATAATGTTATATGGTGAGATGGTTTGAAATCAAAGACCCTACGCCGTCAACCTTAGGTCCGGGTAGGAAGAAATTACGGCAGTGCCGTCCCGATTTCTCCCACGGTGGGGAGTAGATGCCAGGAGGCTGCCAAAATTTCCTGGAAAAAGCTTAAAAAATTTTATTTTTGGACCAATTAGGGAGAATCTAATTTAAGTAATCGATAACTTAAATACAACTAAAATTTATTAATTAAATAATTTAAATTAATTAATCGAGATTAATTAAATCAAAATAATTAATTTGACTAGAAAAATTCATTTAATAAAAAATTTGAGAGTTTTTTTTTTTAAATCTGAGTGTAAAATCCAAATCAAAGTGTTGTTATTTAAAATTTGAGAAAATTGGGTTTTTGATTAATTTGAGCAATAAAAAAAAATGTGTGCAATAAATGAAAGATGAGGGGGCGAGAAATTCCACTAATGAATATGTACAATGATACTTTCAAGCTTTTAAACTCTCCCAAATCCTCTCCAAAATAAAAGCTCTCAAATTCTCTTAAGCAAACAAACTCAAGCCCAACCCCTGTAAACTCTCCAAGATCCCTCTTATACGAGCTCCCGCAATAAGACTGATCTTAAGGGAAAGTTTTTAGGAAAAATTGACCTAACTCCTAACCTCCAATTAAAACCCCCGACCACTTCTAATAAAAGTCATAATTCTGATCTCTGAGGGAATTGTTTAGGTGATGACACAAACCTAGACCCCTCACATGGGCATCCTAGCCTATAAGGTTAGGTTGTAAGACCCACTAGCGGGTTACTTCTAAGTAAAGTCATAAGTCCCACATTTTAGGAAAATTGTTTAATAAATAACAATGATCCTAAGCCCCAAATAATCAAATTTCAAACTTATGGGCATCCTAGCCTATAGGGTTATATTGTAAGACCCATCAATGGGCCACTTCTATGTGAAGTCGTAAGTTCCATGTGTTAGGGATACTTTTAAAACAAAGTATAACAACCCTAACAATCCTACAAATAACTAATGGGCTACTTTCTACGAAATCTATAAGTCCCAATTTAAATCAAATACTTGGGTTACTTTCTACGAAAGTTATAAATCCTAATCTAAATTTAAATCTCCAGGCAACTCCTAATTGGAGTCGTAAGCCTCAAACTAAACAAATTAATGGGAAACTCCTAATTGGAGTAGTAAGCCCCAAATCAAACAAATTAATGGGCAACTCCTAATTGGAGTCATAAGCCTCAAATTAAATCAAAATCACTGGGCTACTTTCTATGAAAGTCATAAGTCCCAAACCAAATTTAAATCCTTGGGCTACTTCCTAATGAAGCCATAAGACCCGCTCCAAACTAAATTTCTAGGTTACTTCTAAATAAAGTTATAAATCCCAAATTAAATAAATCTCTGGGTATTCTAATAGATGTAAACCCCAACACACCTAACAAAATTAAAACACATATAATCACTTCAGTCTACTCCAGATCCCTGAAAGGAGGCAACCCATGAGTGCTAATCAGATTCCCCAGACACTACGATCAATGTTTGTTAGTGTTGGTTTACTGAAATCTATGGTATACCCGGGACGACGAAACCATGGGATCTTGATAGGGTTTACCTCCATTTCCCCCACTATTGAGACTAAAATTACCTAAAGTTTATTCATCCTTAATCGAGAGTTCTCTCTCACGTAGTAAGAGGGGTAATTAACTAAGAGTGCTTGCGCTCATGGGATGTAAGGACCCCAGATCTTTAAACCCTGACATTACCCTTAGGGGAAATATGGTTAATTTCAATCTGACTTAAGAGAAATGAAATCCTACTGCTACAAAGTAGGATTCATGCATTCGTACCATTTTTCTTGAGCTAACACTCTCCTTTTGCTCCCACAGAAAGGCAGAGAAGCCCTTACAAAAATCTCTCTTCCAGTAACCCTCGTGCGGCAGAGTACCGTCGTCCTTTTTCACCCTTGTGATGATGATAGAGAACCAACGTCTTTTCTCATTCTCCTAATGATGGCATAGTACCATCATCCTTTTTCATCCTCATGGTGACGATAAAAAACTAGCATCCTTTCTCACCCTCTTGGTGATGGCATATTACCAACATCCCTTTTCACCCTTTTGATGGCACAGAGTACCAACATACTTTTTCACACTTCTGGTGACGGCAAAGTACCAAACCTTCTTTAAAAATCTTCTTTCAAGAGTTTTCAAGAAAGTAGAGAAGAACTTTGAAGAACAAGCAAGAAATCCACACCATTGGGCAACCTTATAAATTCCCTCATAAATCCCTCTTAAGAGATTTCTCACTCTCCAATCCTAAGACACTCTCCTAAACACTCTCCAAGTGAACTCTGAAAAGAAATTCACAGTAGGAGTTATGTTAGTCAGTTTTTAGAACTCTTAAATATGTAGGACAAGACAAAGCATTTAGAAAATTAAAATTTTCAAGTTAGGCATACTTTGATCGTATAGTATGAACATACTTTGTACGTATAAATAGTTTAAAAATCTATGTACGATCCTATACGAACCTGTTTCATTCTCTGCCAGTCATATGTATAAACTGACATCGTGTTGTATGAACTATTAAAAAATGAACAAGTTCGACAGGTACGATTATGTAGGAACTCATTTTATACACTAGTCGACATATTGTATGAAATTTATTTAATACAGTTTAACCAAATCATGCTTCTTTTGGTACGAATGTAGACGACACCATTTCATACTCTGTGAGTCATCTGTACGAAATCCATTTCATATAGTATGATCAGTTCAAAAAAATTACCTATTTGTATGGGATGGACTGGTACGCACTCATTTCGTATTATGGATGTCCTTTTATAAACTCCACATCCTACAGTAGGATCAGTTCAAAAAATGGTGAATTCTTTTGGGAAAAATTGGGACGTATCCATTTTGTACTTTGGATGTCGTCTGTATGAATCCAACTTAGTACAGTACAAAAAAATTTCTAAGTCATGATTAGATTAACTCTATTCTGGAAGAACCTATATGAAAAATCATCCATTATGATTCCAGAATCATACAATACAATTAGTTTTAAAAATATAAGTTTTGACTCATTCCCCAGTGTGTGCGTGTGTGCTCGGTTACCCAATTACAATCACACTCTCTCAGACTAAAGAAAAATGGAAAAAGTCTTGAAGTCTTTAGCAAGTTGGAGTATGATTTCTCTGAAATGTTAGTGCACACAAATAATACAAACAAAATATATATAATATATATTAGGAGACATAGTAATCAACTTGGTATCATAAAAAATTCACATGATATAAAAATATAGTTTTGAAAAACTTTGTAATAATATCTTCCTTTTTTATGATGGAAAAATAATTATTATTTGAGTTAACATTTAAGACAAATTTTTTCCTAAGCTCTTCCTAAATGAATGGCCAAATTAAAACATGGGATTCCAATGAAAATCAAAATAAAATAATAACACACTATACACATCACACAAATCCCATTATCATACCAATCATAAAAATCACATAACAAATAAATAATCATACACATATATATCAAACAAACATACATCAAACAATAACTAATGACTCCCCCTTTTGACAACAACAAAATAGGGAAGTAACTCTTTAAATGATAAGTTTCTATGAATGAATCAAAATAGTTGATGCATAAGAAGAGTTTTTAAACTAATTACAAATACAATATTAAATTCCTAATGCTAAAAAGAAAAAATCAACTTTTAAATTAAAAAACATATAAGATAAGAAAAGTCAACCAGGTTCACTGTTCATTCTAGACAAATCAATTTTAAAAATAATTATTTCAAAAATGGCAAAAAAAAGATTAATTAGTTTCTAATTCAATTGTGAAAATTATTGTCGATTATATGGATTTTTATAAGAGATATAATGATAAAGGAAAGAACAATATGAATTTTTCAATTAGCAACATTGCGCGTCTTTTTAATTGGTGGTTGCACACTTTATGCATCTTTTTAGTTTGGGCTGATTTTGAACCTCTTTTATTTTGGTGAACATTGCACATCTTTTTATATAAGTGGCACATTTTGTATATCTTTTCAAGTTTGACACACTTTGTTCATCTTTTTATATTTTCAGTTTTTCTAATATCAATAAACCTTAACATAAACTCCAATAATTAATAAAAAAACACATTGAAAAAGAAATAAAATAAAAATAAGACATCTATTTTGTAACAATTATAGCTAAGTAATACTTGTCTGTACGGACATGAAATTGATTTTTTAATCTACATCCAGTCATATATTTAATTTAAATTTCGAGGGATTAAATTTTGCAAGGAAATTAATTTGTATAGCAAAGAAATTAAAAATTCAATTATACAGCTCAATTATTAATGATTTCTCTAAAAACATAAATATTTCAAGAAGAGAAATTTCAATGCATGTCAAAACTACATTTCATCATTTCATTCACCATTTCAAAACACATATACACATTCCACCATTTTAGAAACTAAAGGAGCATAACATGGACGACCAATATATGAAATTATAAGAAAAACTCTCAACAACAAGTATAAGAACTCAACAACAAAAATAATACATAAGATCAACTAATATCTAGAGGGGCCTTAGTCTGGAGGTGGTTGAGGGTTGAACATCATGAAGTAGCTATTTATCGTAGCTATATTCGTGTAACTGAATCAAATTGCCTTCAAATCCACCCCATGTCCTCGTTATATATAGCATCCTATTGGTTTTGGTGATTCTTAATTTGATCAAAGCATTGATCAAAATAAGTTTCTATTATGTCAAAGCGCTGGACCATTTCTTGATAGAAATTCTAGTCGGGTCTAGGTGAAAGTACAGTTGCTAGAGTTGGGGCTCCTTCTACCTCATAATCTTCTCCCTTAGAACTTTAATCTCACCCAAAGAGTGCCCAAAAAGAGGTATCAGTAAAGTAAATAGGAAGTTCAGCGGAAGGATTAGGATGGATAAGGTTGTACTTCTTCTTTAAGATATAAGCAACCAAGTATCATAAGGCCACATTTTTCTTCCTCCTATTGTGAGGAAGTCTAATATCATAAAGTTTGTATATATAGTCCATGTTCAATTGGGATTCGTCAAAAGGAATTTCAATCATTATCAAGTATGTGACAATGGACAAAAGAGGAGTCAAATTTATATGATCACCAACTTTGGGAATTATAGAGGTTCTCAAGACATGCTGGATCATCCTTGCATTCTGGTTAAGAGTGTACTCATGAGACAGATGGGTTACTTATGGAACACCTCTAAGAGATTGGTTTATTTATAACCAATTAAAATATGCTGTAGAGGTTATGGTGTGTACTCTAACTCCTTGGGTTCTAAGGTGAAGGAAGTTGCCTAAGTCTTCCTCAGTGATCTCTACTCGCTGCATGAAAAAATAAGAGGTAATACTGATGTGATATTGATTTACCTTCATGTTAGTAAGAAAAATTAGAGGCATAATAGAGAATGTCACTTTGAATTAGAAGTTGAGAGGGAGTAATTTTGGTAACAATGTACCGATCATATGCTTCCTCATTCTCCTTCGATAGAAAGTTCTCATCTCTACCAGATTGAGAGGATGAGCCCTTGGAGGCGCGAGGATGTTTGCTACTGTTGGCCATTTCTAAAGTTACAACTCCATAAGGTTTGGGATCAAATGAGAATGTGAAGAAAAATTGAAGATCTAACAATAAAATCTCCTAAAATCCTTAGCCCTAGGTCATAATAATTAGGATTAATTAATTTCTCATTGAGCACATTTTAAGCCATATGAATGTATCCCATGGTTTGTTTTTCACAACCTTAAGTTGTGTTTAAAATTTCATGTGTTTTGGTGTACAAAAATCAATTTCTAGGGCATTTTCATAGTCTAACCCAGGTGTACGAAATGTAAGTCATTGATTTCTTGATCAACGGCTGAGATTTCATTATATTGCACCACATTTTTGACCATGTATCCTGCGATAGGCGAAGATTTTCATTCGGATTGATCTGAGCCCTCCATTTCAAACAGCGGAGATGGGGCATCCGCTGTCTGATCTCTTTTGACCGAGATCGAACAGTGCGATTCGATCTCTGCCGTTGGATGGAATCGCGGGAGATCCTATGGTCACGGGTTGATGCTTACTCTGATAAGTGAGCTGTGTCTGGCAATGATTGCCCCATGGAAATCATTGACAATCAATGCCCTCCCGTTAACGCAGTTTTGATCCCATGGCTCAAACAACGCCACGTAGTCTCCCTCTTACTATGGGATTGATCGGACGTCCCTAATGGCACTGCGTGGCCAATCGTTACCTCCACTACCGTTAACTCATTTTATTTAATATAAATTATATTTTAAATACTTTTAAATAAACAAAATTTCAAAAAAAAAATTAAAAATAATTTATTTATCTAAAAATTATGTATGACCTATCAAATTATTTAGAATTTTAAAACCTTTTAATTAAAATTAAAATTATTCTCAATATTAAATATATTTTAAACAATGTTTAAAAAAAAAACATAAAAACTTGATATTTTAATTATTAAAAATTAAATTAAATCATTTTAAAACCTTAAGAAAAATTATTTTAAAAACTCATTTCAAATTAGAAAGGGCATTTTCAAATTTTTTGAAATTTAAAATCATTTAAAATATTTAATATATATTTAAGATCATGTTAAATATATAATTATTTAGATTTTAATTAAGGTTTATTTAGATATAATTTAAATAACTTACGTTTCAACTATTCAATAATCAAGTTATTACTCATGTTAATTATTTTCAAACCTTGCATGTGTAGGATGCACACACCACTTAGCCTAGGTTCTCCTAGATTTAAGGACTTGATTGTGCTATGTTTGTACATCTATACATGTTAAAGTTCAAGGGTTAGTAACATTGATTTAATGTCATATAACTTAGTGACATCATTAAGGATAATAATTAAGGACTCGTTTAGAAAACTTAGAAAAATTCCAATAATTAGGATATAAATCCCCTCCATTTGAAACTTTGAACAAATAAACATAGTGACATCACCCTTTCATAGAAATTATCCCATAGATTTTTGAATTCATTAGGCTCCTTAATTAATTCAATTAGGTTCAAGTCCTTAATTAACCTCCTAGATTTATAAAAATTGTAATAAACCAAGATTAATTCAAAAAAATACATATAATATCTCTAACTGATTATAATTAACCCCTTAATAAGATAAAATTAAATCCATTTATTTATAGTAATTTTAATAATAATTGAATTTTAATTGAAGATCAATATTTAAATAATTTAATTAATTAAAAATATTAAAAATCTAAAAAAAATTCTAAATACTTGCTGATCCCTCCTTAGATCATTTTTTATATTTGGATGTGATTCAAGAAGTTTTGGATTATTTGGGATTCAAATCATTAAAATACCCTTTAATTAAAATAATTCAATAATTACCTAAATTTCATAAAATCATAACTAATTCTAGAAAATTTTAAATTGATCAAGCTCAAAGTCACCCAACTTGAATTAAAGCCTAATATTTTATAAAAATGTCAAAACTTCAAAATTTGTTCAAAGTCAAAAAGTCAACAATTCGGCCAAACCGAAGCAACAACCAACCCAAAACTTAAAAAATTCATAACGTTTTGTAGAGAACTCGAAATTTAAGCGTGCTAATAGTCTAAATTCTCATCATAAGGTCTGATATTTATTAAAAATCCGAATCCTTCAAAACTAACTTTAATTTTAAAAGTTAATTTTTAACCCCTTAATTAATATAATTAAAATAATTCCAATAATTCATTAAAGTTTTAAAAATTTTTAATTTGATTAATAAAAATAATCTAACTACCTAAATCAACTTAATCAACCTCAATTTCTCCTAGGTAACGCAAGCCTACAAGGCTATTAACTTAGTCCCAAGGAAAGTGAAGTAAACTTCATGGCCTCACTATACAACAATGGTAACAATCATTTAACAATTAAAATATATCCAAATCAAGCTTTAATATATTAATATTTAACCTCCAACTAAAAGTTCTCCTTCATCCTTTAACAAATTCAAACATTATAAATCATCAACAAACAACCCAGTTTAGGATCTACCCCAGCCATACGACCTTTCACACACACTTTAGATGATTTGCTAGGACAACCGACTCTAGACTTAGGCTAGACCAGTGTTTACTTTTCTAGTGTGTGCTGAGTTTTTGATATTTCATTGCATGTTTTGATTGAAATTTCTCGGTGTGTATGCTTACTTTTACTTCACTCTATGGATTATTGATGTGTTTGGCGATTAGATTACTCTTAGGATAGGAACGATCTGGATGCTCATTGAGTTTTCTGCAGGTGGTCACACTTATATAGGGCAATAAAGGGGGATAAATAAAAATAATAAATATAATTATTACTGGTGCTTCAGCTGCTTAGCCCACAAATAAATAGAGTGGCTAGCGTATTTTCTTTTCTGTACATATATAACTGCTTGGGAATAAATTTGATTTATTAAATGCTTAGGATAACTTTGTAGGAGAGTTTAGTAATTTTATTTTCATATATATGTAATTTATTTGAGTATTCAGTTGTGGAAGTTGAAATTTCTGTTGGGATACACGGATCAAAAGTTTGGATTCTAAGAGGAAAATATACCCCTTTGGGGGATAGTCTTTTCCTATTTGGAAGTCCAAATTTGAATCATTTTTCATATCTAAAGTGAAAAGAGTGGCCTTCCCCTTAAAGGAAGAGCTCTCTTTTTTATTTGGGTAGCCATATATAAAGAATCCAAGGAGCCCGAAGGAGAGAAGACTAAAGAATTGAAGATAAAGAGTATCCCACTCAAAGTCACTTGAGTCTATATTAGGATTAGAATCCAGGTTAATGTCAATGGTGTACAACCACTTTAATTTTTGTATTTATGGATTATAATAAGCAAGATAGTTTACCTATGGATATTTATTAATTAATTTAATTATATTTCATGTGTTAAATGTGAATGTGTATAGGATACTTCAGGGTGTGAAAATTCTTCTACTCGTAATAAAAAATTTAAAATTTTAGGAGTTAAATAATATAGAAAGATAAAAAATCTAGGGAATAAGTCGGAGATCGCCCCCGAGGTTGCATGTATATTAATGCATATTATTTCCTTGTTTAAGATACTTCCCCACATGCGGATAGAGTTCAGACAATCCTATCTATGAAGATGAGGTGTTGAACCTGGGAAAGTCTAGTGTTCAAAAAAATTATTTCTAAGCCTCTTTCAAAAATTCAAGCATTTATGATTGGAGTATTTTGACCTGCACGCATTACATTAGAACACATTTAAAAGAGCCTAAATTTTAATTGCATCAGTATTTAGTATTTTCACCCAGCATAAGTAAAGGGGCCACTTAGGACTTTCTCTAGACATCAACCCCAGCTCTCTAAAACTTTAATAAAAAATGTCTCTACCAATATTTCATAAAGTGACCAGATTCGTGTATTTAAAATCGACTAGGTGGCTAGATGGATCTTTAATCCAGGCTAAGGTAAGTCCAAATTTTGCATTATATTTGTTATGAAATTATGAGATGTGCCAAGAGGGAGGTGAATTAGAAATCACCCAAGGTTTGACCTTTCATATCACGGAGGAGTACATAGGTAATGTCAAATTGAAGAAGGATCATAGGCCATCGTGCTAAATTTTTGGATAACATTGGACGAGTCATAAGATATTGCAAGGGGTTGATTTTTGAGATAAGATTTACCTTATGGGCTAACATGTAATGCCTCCATTTCTGAGCCTTGAAAATCAAGCCTAAAAAATGTTTCTCAATAGGTGAATATCTAACCTTGGTGGGAAGTAACTTGTTGGGAAGTAACTAATGGCTTATATAACAAAGCACATTCACTTTCCTCTCCTCATTAGTTTGAACTAACAAGGCACCAAGAGATTCTTCTAAAGCAATGGTATATAGGATTAATGGTTTTTTAGGTATGGGAGTTGCTAAAACTGGAGGTGAAATTTAATATTGCTTTATGCTTTAAAAAGCATTTTGGCATTTATCATCCCAATGAAATCATACATCTATTTGTATAAAGCTGCAAATGGTTGGCACCTACCAGCAAGATTGGCTACTCAAATATGAAGCCTACCCTGAAGAGATTTAAATTGAGTAAGGCTTTTGGGAGGCTTCATATTTAAAATAGCTTCTATTTTAGAAGGGTTAATTTCGTTACCACAATGTCGCACTACAAATTCTAGAAACGTCTCTGAAGTTACACAAAATGCACACTTTAGAGGGTTCATTTTCAGATTGTAACGATGCAATCGTTTCATGACAAGTCTCAGATCATTTAGGTGGTCTTCCCTTTCACGACTTTTGATAACCAGATCATCAACATAACACTCCACTTGATTGTGGATGAGTTTTTCAAAAATCTGGGTCATTGCTTGTTGGTAAGTTGCACCATCATTCTTAAGTCCAAAGGGCATAACCTTACAACAAAAGACCCCCATAGGGGTTCTAAATGCAGTACAATTTTTATCTTCGTGAGCCATTCTTATTTGGTTATATCAATAAGTACCATCCATGAATGAGAAAATTGCATGCGATGAAGCAATATCCACCATCAACTCCGGTATGGGTAACGTGAATTCATCTTTGGGATGTGCTTTGTTTAAATCCCTATAGTCCCTTATAGTCGATACATACACAAATTTGATCATTCATTTTTTTTCAACTATGACAATGCTAGCCAATCAAGAGGGGTATTTCTCCTCTCTAATAAAACAAACATTGATTAGTTTTTTAACTCAGCTATCACTTGTTGTTAAATATATAAACGTATGCGTCAGGAGGCTTGTTTAACGGGAATTGCATTAGGTTGAATTTCAAGCTTATGTACATCTAAAACTAATTCAGGCATTTCATCATAGCTTCAAGCAACATAATCCTTATACTCAAAAAGCACCGGCAATGGTTGATAAACAGGAGGAAGTTTGGTGGTGGTCGGGAAGAACTCTGGCAAGCGGAAGTTTGTTGGTGGTCGAGAAGGACTATGGCAGTGGTCGTCGCAAATAAGCTCCCAAATTCTTCCTTTCCCTTCCTCCTCCTCCTTCTTTTCCTCCTCTTCCCCTCCCTCTCATGTGAATAAACGATGGCCTATTTATAGTTTTTTGAGAGTGACATGCCCAGTAAATATACAAAAGATCAAGGGCATGTTGGGAGTGTTTCATTGGATGGCTCATATATGATCTCTTTGATTTTAAAGCGTTTATCAAGCATTTGAGTGCCCAAATGATGTTAGAATTAAGAGATCATGGGCTCATTGGATTCATCTCATCGAGCTGCTCGACCCGACTATAAGCATGCCATATTTGGATATCATTTGATAGTCTAATTAATATTTTGAACCCTCCAAATATGTTTTAGACCCTTGATTTGGGCTTAGATTAATCTAATTTTGATGTCTTTGGTTTTTCTCGTCTTGATATTCAATTTGATAATAAGCTTGCTGAAGTAGGAATTAGGATGGTTCCAAATTTAATTTTTTGGAGCATTCGATTTAAATCGAGATTTGCACATTATCAAGCCGATTTTTGTTGACATATCAACAATGATAGGACTCAAGGGCTCAAGGGCTCAAGGGTTTATTAGTTAAAAATCATGATTGTATTTTTATGATTATAAATTTAAGCTATCATATATTTATTTTAAATTTTACAAACATGCTCAAGTACATGTTAATTTTATATTTTATTTTCTATAGATTAATGTTTTTTACATTTTTTCGTCCTATTTATTTGATTTTTTTGATATGATCTTTCATATAATTACTTGTAAAGACAAAATATATTGATATTTTTAATAAAAAGTAATAATTTGATATAACTTGATCTTTTATATAAAACATTTTTAATTTTTATTCATGTGCATTTAGTACATGTGCAATTAAACAAGTATATATAAAGAGGAAGAGAAACTAGTTGTGTTAATATGCAAAAAAAGAAAAAAGAAAAAAAGAAATTATACCTTCTAAATTATGTGATGTTGACATATAAAATAAACATGAGTAAAGTTAATATAAAAATATAAAACGAGTAATAAATGGGCATTGACATATATATGCATGTTTATGAATTTTATTCTAGAATTTAAAATAAAATTACAGATTAATTAGTAAAATAAAAAAGTTTTATTTATTTATTTTAATAATTAAATAAAACAAGTTAAAGAGTATTTTTATAAAATATATAATTATATTTTAAAAAATAAAATTTATTTTAAGAATAAAAATATATAATTCACTAACATATATGCATATTTTATGAAATTTATTCTATAGTTTAAAATAAAACTACATATTAATTGATAAAATAAAAAGAAGTTTTATTTAATTTTTTTAATAATTAAAATAAAACATGTTAAATAGTATTTTGTAAAATATATTATTATCTTTAAAAAATTCGAAATTTTTTTAAAATAAAAAATATAATTCATTTATTATACCTTTAAGTAGAGAAATATGTTTTAGATTTAAAATTAACTTTGAATTGAATTAAATTATGCATAACGGTAACATTCAATTATTTGAATTATTCGGACTTGAAATATCCGAATCTCAACTTTCCTAATTAATTTTTCAGTCCGTTGGAGTCCCTTCCCTATTCTCTATTTATAACCCTATCTCACTTTCCTATTTCATTTCATTCCTTCCTCCCTTCCTCTTCCTCCTCCCTCTCTCTATCGGAACAACCCGCTCACAAGATTGCCTTCGACGCGGACCTTCTTCCACTCAACGAGATCGGCTCTCGTTGCGGAAGGTCTCTGCTCTCTCTCTCTCTCTCTCTCTCTCTCATCTCTAGAGCTTGTTGTCGTCGCCCTCATGATGGAGCTGAGGCGGTTGCCAGCCACGCGCCAGGGCATGCTCATCCCTCCAGGCATAACTTTTCTAAAGAAAGTCCGTATACTCCTTTTCGCATTATCTGTAAATCCAACCCTAATCTCACATTCCTAAGTTATTTCCTTCTAGTTCTCTCTCCATCTCCTCTTTGTCTCTCTTCTAAATATAGTCCGAATGCTTTTGAGACAATCCAGCTAAATTGAAATGTGGTTTGCTCACAGGATTTTGAGACAACAATCATGTTGCCGTGTATGAGTTTAATGTGATGTTTGAAACGGGTTGATTGATTCAATATTATGATGTGTTTTTTTACTGAAGAAAATAAGTGAGATTTAGGATTTTATAATCAGTTGGGTCATACTTTGGCGAGAGTAAATGATTGTCCGTTGATATTTCAATGGCTTTGAATCAGTATATTGATTGCTAAGAATATCAAGCTTATTTAACGAATATCCAAGGCATAAGGTGGAAAAATACTTCGAACAACAAAATGACACTAGGTTGATTTTTCCCAGAGCTATTTTCGAATGACCTACATCAGTTATGTAACTTCAAGTAATGTATAGTAGTTAATAATATTATGATTTTGAATTTTTTTTATGTAAATCTTGAACTTGAAAATATTCATCCGCAAAAAATCTTTCTTCTTTTCATGCTAGAGGCAGTGATTAACTATGCATAATAATGTTGCATCTAAAATAATTACTAAAATGCAGATCAATCAAATTAACTCATATGTATCAAAAGATTAATTAATTAATTAATAATTAGTTGGGCTTATACTTGCTAAAGAAGAAGCAAACAAAATAAAGAGTAGAATAGCGTGGAAGCATGTTGGTGTGCCAAATGCTAATCCTAGAGGTTTCTAGCATATGGACGTGATTTTATAAAATTTTAGTAATTTAAAAGTATCATGAATATTGATCCTTATTTTTGAAAGATTATTGCTTTGAGGTTACTCATTTCACTCATCAATTTAGTTTCATAGTCCTTGTTTATTGTAAAGATGCAATTTTTCTTGTATGATCTTTTGGATTTTGCTATTTCTTTTTTATGATGTCTATTGAATTTAATTTTTATTACCTTTAATATGAAGG
Source organism: Dendrobium catenatum (assembly GCF_001605985.2). Classification (NCBI taxonomy): domain Eukaryota; kingdom Viridiplantae; phylum Streptophyta; class Magnoliopsida; order Asparagales; family Orchidaceae; genus Dendrobium; species Dendrobium catenatum. The sequence continues at coordinate 105,043 of NW_021470997.1, read as the reverse complement.
ATTGAAAAGAGAAGATCACAAAAATTAGCTTAGTGAACTTAATCAAATGGCAATGAAAGAAGGTTGAAGATAATGATTAAAATAAGAAAAACTTATAAATGTCATTTAATACCTGATGATGCCTTCTATTTTTTACTAGTTATGCAATGAAAGGAGGCTATGGATCTATATAATTCTTGCCATTTTAGTTTCACAACTTTAAATAATCTAGTAGAAATTTATATTGCTTTGTTGAAGTTATAAATTTTTACATATTATAATTTCGACATGATCTTTTGCTTGATCCCTAGTTCAACTTGATTGACCATATTTATTCCTATGGCCTATATCAACTTGGTTTGATCATGAACTCAGAACAACCTAAGGAAATCAACATCAAAACAACACCCATTAATGAATTTATTGGAGAACAAACTAGAAGTTTTCATGTAGCATTTATCAAATATCATAATGCCAACTAACAAGCATGAATATCCTCATCATATGAATTCCTTGATACTGTTTACAAAGTGGACCAAAATTTTGTTACTGATGGCCTTTTTAACATAGTTTACATATGCATAAAATATGCCTTGAATTTCTTGGCTTTTATTGGCATAGTAAAAAGCATGTTTTTAGTAATATGATATCATGCTGATGATTTCTAATGAATTACATGCCATGGAAGTTGAATTTTGTAATAGATTTAGCCTTTTTTCTATCGATTTTTTTGGTGAAATGCAGCTCTAACATGTTGCCTAGCTTATTGTATATTTCATTTAGAAGATTAATCGATCCTATCTTACCATTTTTTTTCTCAATTATTACCATGCTTAAATTTTCCTTGCAATGAAGTTGTATTTATATCATATACTCGGAAGTTAGCAAGTTTTCTTTAAAATAATCTTATGGAGACTTCTTAATTCTTTCTTTTTTGATAAATTTTAAAAGGTGTCAAACTTCAAGGCAAGAATGAATAGTGATGATGAAGACTTATGAGATAGATACTACAATTTTGTACCATTGACAAGTTACTTGAGCAAGGTATTTTGATAGTATATATGGCAGTGATGGTGTTTAAAAGGTATGTTTATACGGTTTTAATATTTTTTGCTTTTAATTTTTTTTCACTTGATTTATATCTATTCATTTGGTCATGCCAATGCATGTTTTTTTGTTGAACCATATCTTAATATATTTATCAATTTAATTTGATTAATGAATTAATTCAATTGGATCAAATGATAAATGTAATCAGTTTGTTTGATCCAATTGGTTTGTTGTAAATAACCTTAAGCATGATGTAAATAAGTCTTTTTAACAATATAAAGCAACAAATCCAATGAAAATAAATATTAAAACATACTCATCAGTACATCTTTTGAAAATATAGCATCAAGTATTGATATCTCACTTTTTAATCTCAAAATGCTAAGTAGCTATCACTAATATTCTTTCAATATAAAATATCCTTGCACTTCAACGTACAATCTTAATTTGTTAGCAACATACATCTCAAAATGGGTATTCGGGTCGGGTTCAGGTTGAACCTGGAAATTGACCTGAGTTCAATTCAGTTGACGAACCTGACCCAGTTTTGTAAACAGTTCAAAAATAACACCTAGACCTGATCATCGGTTACCGGGTTGACCCAACCAACAGAAAACGGAGCATGAGAGACACAGTGCAACACGTGAGCGGACTTTTGACGCAGAGTGGTGAATGTGCGAGGGCAGCATGCGGGACTACTTTCACTAGTGCAAGTGCGGGAGTACGCGATGCGAAATGCAGGACTTGGGTTCTTATACTGGCTAGACGCTAGGGTTTGTGCCTGTGTGCGTGAATGCGGCAGGCGAGACGAGAGTGCTGCGCTCAGAGCTCCAGCTCTTTGATGGCGTTATTGGCGACTGTGTGCTGGGCGGTATTGTGCCTAGGCAGGTGACTTGGTCAAGTTGGGTCAAATTTAGTTAACAATTTGATCAGACCGGCCCCATTTTTTAATTGGTAAAATTGGAACTAAACCCGACTTGTATGACGCAATGACACTTTACAACTTATCAAGGTTTGAGAAGAAATATGCAGGTAGGAATGCAAGTAGGAGAACACTAAAAAAGCAATTGACAACACTTCCTTTCAATATAATATAAACATACACAATATTAGAAACTAAATAGGAAATAAAACTTAGAAAATTGATAAGAAGACACAACAAAATAATCAAACAACTAAATTAAATACCTCAAAAACAATCTTGTAAGTCATCTCACATACAAATCACGAAAATGGAGAACGATTCATAAATGAAAAATCAAATAAGTGGTTTGCCACATAAATTATGATCCAGCTCAGGTGCACTCATCCGACAAATTAATAACAAACGGGGTAACAAAACCTTGCACTCACAATATTTGAAGAAGAATATACAACTGGAAGGGAAACATGAAGAGAAGATTAGATAGAAGACCGAAACGAAATAGAAAAAAGAAGGTAGAGTAAAATAGCTTGCAAGCTAAATAACCCATAAGTTTTAGTGCGATTATACCAGCAACAATAAAAGCCAACCTCTTTTAGCAATAAAATAACCTATATATATATATATATATATATATATATATTATATATATAATATATATATATATATATATTATTACATATTATATATATTTATATATATATATATATATATATATATATATAATATATATATAATATATATATATATATTATATATATTTAATGAGAAGAAGGGAGGACATGGTCATAAACTGCTCACTAAATTATGCCGCCCAAACAACAAATAAAATCTTCTCAAGTTAACCCATTTAATGAGTAGTTAATGCACTTAGTATAGGAAAACAACAAGGTGAAAGCCAGCAGCAGGGAAAAACAGAACAGCGGCATGGTGAAAAACAACCACTATAGGGAAAGACAGCAGCAGAAAAAATGATACTATAACATGGAAAAAAAATAGCAAGCATAGTGAAAGCCAACATTTGAAAAAATGGGACAACATCATGAGGAAAAATAACCATCATAGGGAAATAGTTGGGCCAAGCCCAATAAGCAATAAAGGTAAAAATAAATACACAATTAACCACAAAAAAAGCTAGGTCAACACAAGTGGAAATCAAAGGAGTGAAACTTCTTATGATAAGTATGATCATGAGTTGTTTTATATCACAGGGCCATGCAAAATAAACTTATATAGCATCCAAAAGTATAAGAAAAAATTAACATCCAAAAATATAAGAAAAAATTAAATTAAATAAAAGATATAAAATGATAAAACATGATTCCATAAATTCTCCCATAGTGGAAGAATCTTATCTCCTGATGAGAATACTTCAGTCATTTGTTGGTAGATATCAAGATGACAAAGCTATAACTCCTCATTTTCAACTGTTAGTCAGGGGGATGCCCATTCCATCTAACAAAGAGTTGTCAGTGCACTCCATGTCTTGTTTGAGTAGTACGGATATCCACAACATCATTAGGAATAATAAGGGGCAAAGTCCCATACAACTTTATGCTTTTAGCAACACCTTTTAATATATTCTTAATAATGGAAGTATTTTTCTCAAAATATTGCTTTACATGAAATGTAATTGAACCAACCATGGTTTAAAATTGCGCAATAAGAGGCGTAACTCAATTTCACCCCTTTAAGCCTCAAAGCCCATGCAATGAGTTCATGATTTGAGGCGTACGCCTCAAGATTACTTAGGCGCGCCTCGCCTCAAGGTTTAGAGATGTCAACCTCTAAAAATAAAAAAAGCTAACATAATATATATATTTGTTTTGTTCAGAACCCCAACCCTCGCGCGGTCTTCCATCATTTCCCGAAACAGGTTTTCTCCCATCTTCTTTGAGCAACCATTTTCCCTCTTCGTTCGGCGTCAGCTTCCTTCCACCGTGAGTTGTTCTTCACCTATTGCTTGGAGTTATCTTCTAACGTGAGTTGGGTTGGAGTCTCCTTTGACCAACCGCTGAAAGCACTTATTCTTTGTGGAAATACAAGATCAGTCCGTTCTGCAATAAGGACCTCCATATTCTACTGAGTAAGATTCCACAATCAATCTGTCTACCATTGTCATTGCATTTTTGCTGCGCTTTTGCTGTGCTTTTACTGTGCTTTTGCTCTCACAATAAAATTTTGTCAAATCCCGCCAGGGGGCAACGCTAGACCTTATATGCCATTACAAGCATTAGACATTTAGTTCAAGTTTTAAGGATGGTGGATGCTGAAAAGAAGACTGCAATGGGTTTCATCTACAATGCCATGGATGAAGCCAAATAAATGATTGCCTCCAACTTAGGAGGCGAAGAGGGTAGCTTTAAGGAAATTTGGAATATTATTGATGATAAGTGGGAGCTACAACTTTACGGCACTTGCAAGCAGCTGGTTACTACCTAAATCCTCAGTATCAATATGCAGATAATAAGTCTACAAATCCTGAAATAAAGTTGGGCTTGACATGCTCTTCATCTGGTTGTGAAAGAAATTGGAGTACCTACAACCAAGTACATACAAAGAGAAGAAATTGCTTGTCCACATTAAGGATGAATTCACTGGTGTACATTATGTACAATAGGAGACTCAAAGATAGTAATTTAAAGAAAAAAGGATTAATGAATGATGAAGATCCTTGTTTTGCTAGGATGTGGCATCTGATGATGAGTGCTTTGTAGATGATGAAGTTGAAGTGATGTCGTCTGAATTACAAGATGAAGATTTAAATGTTGATTTCTTTGATGGTTATAAAGCATCTACATCCACCACAATGCAAGAACAAATAAAAAAAAGTACATAAATATAGTTTTCTTAGACTTTTATTAATGTATTACATTATTATTTATTTTGAGATTGTTCAAAAATATTTACAGCAGAAACACACGACCATCCCAAAACAGCAAAATGAAAAGAACCCAACAGCAAAAAAAATCAACAAAGGCAGTGAAAAAAACACAAGTAACCCAGTAAAAATGCAAACTAACCAACCAATCGAGAAAAACCCAAGCGGAATAGCAGCAAACCGACAAAAGAACAACAGCCTCAACGACCTTAAGAAATAAAATAAGGAATACAATGCTTGTCCAGTTTCAAAAGGCTCCTAACAGGAAGAGGCAAATTTGAATAACAGAATCCTTCATGGAATCCAAACCACAACCTCACCTAGCCATGGCTTTAACATAAGCATTTACATTCTCCTCGATAGCAGAAAAAGAGAAATTAAGCGTGCTCAACACCTTCTGAATTTCCCTCATGTAAAACAAACTAGAAGAGAAAGTTTTGCCATACCTCAAGATAAATGACTGGAAGCAATAAGAAGAGCTAACTTCCACCATAATATTAATACAATGAGAAACAGAAACTTAAACCATAGAGGATAGCAAAAGTAATAGCAGTGTTAACATCCCAATTGTAAGAAGGACCAACAAAATTGAGAATGTAATTACCGTTAGAGTCCCTGATGACTCCACCACAGCCAGCCATAGACTTATTGAAAAAACCATCAATATTTAGCTTAAAAAAATTATCAGGAGATTTTAACCAAAGGATACTTATGGGGACCTTTTGACAGTTATTCACATCAAGATTAATCCCAAAATCAATAGCAGCTATGTAATACTTATTGAAATTCTTAGTAGAGATTAACTTAGCAAAAAAAAAAGGTCCCTAATTTTATCTTTAACATTTTGAATAATCCTATGATAATTCATAACCACCCCATTATAACGGGAATTATTTCTATCCAACCATAAAAATCAAAGGATAAGAGAAGGGATAACATTCCTGATATGACATTTGGAATTAACAAACCAACAATTCAATAAAGCATAAATAGAAACCTTAGCATTGAAGCAATTTAAATGCAAAATATCCTCAAAATAAGTCCAAGCGTTAACAACACAAGGGCCATAGACAAAACATGGTGCATATTATCCATATGATAATAACATTGGCATTTAGAGGGAATAATAAAACCACGTTTAATTAAATTTTCATCCGTAGGGATGAAATTATGTAAAATCCGCCAAATAAAAACAAAAACCATAGACGGAATACTTTGGTGCCATATCTTCTTGAAAATATTAGAAACCTCTTTCATAGTTCTAAAGGAATGCCAGACACCCTTTAAAGAAAATTTACCATCTCTACTTAAAGCACAAATCTGAACGTCAAGAGAGTTCATATTTAAAAGGATCTGCAAAATTTGTTGAACAATAAAATAAGTTAATACATTAGAGAGTTTTTCAATATCCCAACCATTATCATTAAAAAAATAATTAACCTTCACAGAAGCATTGGAAGAAGTATTAAAAATAGAATCAATGGATTTGCCACCCAACCAACGATCATGTCAATAGAAAATATTACCACCACCCAGACCCCAACAGATAGACGGTTCAACCGCCCATTTAACATTGCAAAGATGTTGCTAAACTTTAGAATTACCTTTACTAAAAGAACACATGGTGGGATGTTTCTCCCCACAATACTTAGCATTCATAAATTTAGCCTAAAGACTCACGTTAGCACGAAAATTATATCATAATTAAAAAAAAAAAGACAGCCAAATCCTTCAACGACTTACACCCCAAAGCCCCTTCATCCAAAGTGCCACATCAATTATTCCAGGAAGACTAGTGTATTTTAGAGTTGGTACCAGTCCCTTTCCAAAAGAATTTATTAATAATTTTCTCAAGCCTAATAAACACAGCCTGAGTAGGAAGTAATGTTTGAAAGCTATAAACAGGGATAGAGCAAAGGAAATTCTTAATAAGAGTTAATCTACCACCGCAAGTAAGAAAGTTAGAATCCTAAGATAAAAGTTTGTTTTGCACCACCGAAATTAAATCATCGAAAAGAAAGGATTTCTTCCTACCTTTATAAAGAGGCACACCCAAAGGTACTTTAAAGGTAAAACAAACATGACTGAAACTAGTTGAATTCTTAATAGCCACAATGCGGTTCAAGGGAACTTTCTTCGCAGTAATAAAGCCACATTTATGGTTATTAAGGCCAGGCCAACTCTCCAATTCAAATGTTGAAAAAAGCTTAACAATTTATTAATCCTATTTAACGAGGCATTAGTAAAAATAATAAAATCATCCGTAAAGCATAAATGGGATATATGAAAACCACCTAAAGTTTTAAAATAAAGGATAGAAGACTTTTCAAAGAGAATAGCCAGACCTCTAGAAAAGTAGTCAGCCGCAATAATAAAAAGGGCCTAGAAATGGATCACCCTGTCTCAGACCATGAGAAGCCTTAAAGAAACCATTAGACTTACCATTAACAATGATAGAAAAATAAGGACTTTCAATACAAAGCTTAATGAGATTGATAAACTAATAAAATCAAATAACGTCGTAATATCATAAAGGAAATTCCAAGCGATATTATCATAAGCCTTAGCAATATCAAGTTTCAAAATCAAATTACCACCTCTCACTTTGTCATCCAAATCATGAGAAAATTCTTGTGCCAAAAGAATGTTATCAGCAATGGCACGGCCTTTGACAAAACCCATTTGAAAAGAAGAAATCAGCTTAGGCTAAAAAATGGATAAACGATTCATCAAAATTTTAGAGATATAAAAGGTGTAAAGACTAATAGGTCTAAAATCATTCCAAGTAATGCCATAATTTTTCTTAGGAATAAGCACAATAGAAGTAGGAGAAAAAAATTTAGGTATAGCATTACCATAAAAAAAGTTTAGAATAGAAGAAAAAAGATCATTATTACGAATGATATGCCAAGTTTTTTGAAAAAAACTTGGAGGTGAAACCATCAGGCCCAGCCACCGACTCTGAATTCATAGCAAACACAATATCTTTAACTTCCTCTAACGAAGGGGGTTTAGACAAGAAAATATTATCCTCATGAGAAATATTAGATTGAATAATAGTAGGATTATTAATAGTGGAAGGATAGAAATTTTTATTAAGGTGATTCTGAAAATTTTGAACAGCTAAGATAGCAACTTGAGTGCCATCTTCAGAAACAGAGACATCAACCCGCTGAATTTTATGAATGCAATTAATATTGCGTTTCCTCTTAACCAAAGCATGAAAATATTTTATATTGTTGTCACATTTAACAAGATGTTTAACAATGGCTTTCTATTTCCAAAATATTTCCTCCTGAGCTTGTAATTTATAAAGCCAATATTTAGCCTCTCTCAAAAGACAAAAGTTAGCCTCAAAAGGAAATAATTGGCATTGAGACTCCTGGCAATTAACTTTTTCATATGCAATTAAAACGTCAGAAAAAAGATTCTTAAACACAGTTATGATTCCACCAATTTAGAACAAACTTAAGCCTTTTCAGCTTGTACCATAGTCTATGCATACCAGAAATGGAATTATCGAGATGTAAAGGGGCAATCCAGTTCTCCTTCACCACATTCATAAAAGAATTATGAAGTAACCACATGTTTTAAAACCTAAATTGAGAAGACACTTCTCTCAATCTAGGCCTAATTTTAATGAGAAGAGGAGAGTGATCCAAAAGGGTTCTGCTCAGATGATCAACATTAGTAGAATCAAAGGAATGCAACCAAAATTAATTAATTAAAACCCGATCTAATCTTTGCCATAAATGTCCATGATGCCAAGTAAAATTATCACCAGAGAAGCCAATATAAATAAGGTTACAATCCATAATCATGTTATTAAAATCCTCCATAGATTGATAGATAGGGAGAGAGCCCCCTATACGCTCAGACGGGTTAGCAATTGTATTAAAGTCTCATCCAACAAGCCAAGGAAGAGAACAAATACTATGAAATTGAATTATTTAGTCCCATAACATCTTTTTAGTAAATCTTGAAGAAGCACAACATTGCAATTAGAACTCTCAATATTACAATGAATAACTTGATTAAAATCACCAATAAAATCAACCCTAAAATAATCTTTCCAAAAAACCAAAATTTTATTTGAAACATTAGATAAAGCATGTTTAAAACCCACAAATTTAGTAGTGCTAAGTAGCTTATCAGATGGGATAAGAGGCTCAATCTAAACAAGAAGCGAAACATTATAGATACGACCTAAGTTTTTAACTCTTAGTTTAGAAGAAGGGCATCCAATACCCCTAACATTTCAAATAATAGCCTTAAACATAAAAACAAAATTAATAAGAAGTGAATGAACGGGTGTTTCGAGATGTTTGTATAACAATAGCTTTAGGCTTCTTACTTCTCCTACCACGTCCCTTGGTAAAACTAGTATCATTATCATCTCTAGCATAACATTTAGCCAACATATTCATATCATCATTATTAAAAGCATCACTGTTATAATTAATATTCAAAGGAAAATTACTATCATTACCCATACCTGAATGTCCCCTAGATATAGGCATTTCTCTTTCCTCATAGAACACATCACTTGCCAAATATGTTTCATTGTGAGCATCAACATCACCTATCTTCTCCACCTTATCATCAATCAAACCTTCCTGCCAAAATTCTTGCTCTAATGGACAATCATCCATCACAACTGATTTACCTTTATCAACTCCACCATCAACTATGTCCACATGATCTTTCACCTGAATAGCAATAATAGAGCAATTAGAAACCAAAATAGTAGAGATATTAGGAACCATAGTAGAATTCATAACTGTCAAATTGTTATTTGAAACATAAATAATATTACCAGACATAGGAACAATGTTAGGATAAGTAATACTATCCAGCCTTTGCTCAACAATAGCTTGCCCCACATTAAGTTTAGGGGCAATATTATAAACTTCCTGTTGGGTTGACGTAGAGAGATTAAGTTTATCGTTAGCCTCCAGGACCTTAGAAACAGGGTCCTCCATCACGTGAGAAGTATTATTCTCCATGATATCCTACATAATAGAGACATTTCCCTTCCCCAATTAAACCCCATTTACCTCATCCCGTACAGGATTGTCATTTTCATGTAGAGCTTTAGATGAGACTTTATCCTTTCGAAGATGAGGATGTAATCGAAAGCATTCATTATTCCAATGATCATGCATCTTACAATGTGAACAAAAAATCGGTAGGATTCAATCTCCACCTTTTAAAAATAACCATTTAATTCCGAACCAAGCCATATCTCATTAGGATGTTTCTTAGAAACATCTAACTCAACTAAGAAACAAGCCACCGAGGGTCGAGATAAGGAAGTAGTAGCTTGGTCAGTTTGTAAGGGTCTGCCAACAATTGAAGCCAATCCAAAAAGAATTTGTGAATTAAAGAAGTGAAGCCATAAATTCAGGAAGGAGATCACGCAGGTGTAGTAGGAGATTCCTCCTGCACATCAAAATCTGGTGTCCATTTGAGTAACCTCATTTGACATGCTTGAATATAATACGATCTCCTAGAGAAAATGCGACTATAATCCAAGTCGTCGGTAAGCTGTATCACAATATGACGAGGATCCAACAAACCAACATTGAAGGAACCAGAGAGTAAGGCTAAGAAAAAACTTTCAGATCACATCATGATTAGGACGACGAAGAACAAATTTACCAACCAATGTGAACGCAAAAGGCGCAGCAAGCTATGAAACAACTGAATCCTCGATCATTAGGGCAGGACAACCCTTAAACGAAGAGTGCACAAAGTGAATCCTAGCGTAAGAAGAAGAAGAACCCGCCAAAACATCCTTAAAAGAACGGGTCTTATCGACTGGGACCGAAGAAGCAGCTGGGATGGACGACGTCAGAGACGTCATCTCCCTCCACACAAAAATCCCATAAAAAACCTCAAAACAAAGCTACGAAAACACCAACATGAAAACCAAGAAAAAGAAAAACACGAAAAAAGTAGAAAAAACCAGCCAGGAGATGGATCGGAGACGCGCGGAGAAGAGAACCCTAGAATCGCCTCGAGATCGCCGAGAAAACCAGAGCAGTCAAATAATTTTTAATACCTAATAATTTATGAAAATTGCGGAGATAATATTAGACAGAAGACCGAGATGAAATATAAAAGGTAAGGTAGAAGAAGATAGATTAATAGCTAAATAACCTACAGGTAATAGGGTGATTTTACCATCATTAATAACAACCAACCTCTTCCAGCAACAAAATAACCCATGTATATAAGAGAAGAAGGGGAGAAATGATTACAAATTGCTCACTTAATTATGCTATTAAAATAGCCAATAGAAGCCTCTCAAGTTAACCCATATAACTTAGCATTGGAAAATAATATGGTCTAACCTAATAGCCAGCAGCAAGAAAAAATAGGTCAGCAGGAAGGGGAAAAATAGGACAACATTATGGGGAAAAACAACAGCAGGGAAAATGGGACAACAGCATGGGAAAAAATAGCCAATATAGGTAAAGCTAGTAGTAGGGAAAATGGGAAAATAATATAGTTAAAAACAACCAGCATAGGGAAAGAGCTGGGCCAAGCCCAATAAGCAAAACAGGCCAAAATAAATACCCAACTAACCACCAAAGATGTTAGATCAATACAAGCGGAAACCAAGGTTGTGAAACTTTCTAAGAGCACCAAATCCAAGCATAACCATGGGTTGTTTTCTATCATAGGTCCATACAAAATAAACTTATATAGCTTCCAAAAATATAAGAAAAAAAGAAATGATGAAATAAATACATAAAATGATAAAATATGATTCCATCAATTCTCACATAGTGGAAGAATCTCATATTATAATGAGAATGCTTCAGTCTTCCGCTGGTCGATATTAGGATGATGAAGTTGCAACTCCTCATCTTCTGCTATCAGTTTGGGGCATGTCCATTCCATTTAAATAAGAGTTGTTGATGCACTCCATGTCTTATTTGAGTAGTAGGGATATCCACAACATCATCAGGAATAGTAATAGTAAAATTCCACACAATTCTATTCTTTAAGCAGCACCTGTTTATATCTTCTCTAAAATGGAAGGCATTTTCTCAAAATAAAGCTTTATATGATATGTGATTGAACTACCTCTTTCAAAAAGTTCAACATCTTTTGATAGAGTACTGCTAACGAAAGCATCATTGTAAAGGAAAATAATGGATGATAAATATTTACTTAACTCAGTTAGATTCGTCAACTCAAGTTGTTCAGTCTCTATAAGCTGCATGTTCCCCTTAATATTTTGATGAGCTTTAAAGATTTTATCAACAGCTGCTTCCATGGCCATTGTCATCAATTGCAGTTCTTTTGTCTGTCTTACATTCTTTTCTTCTATGTACTTCATTTAGCGGCTATTTATAGCAAACATGTTTATCAACATACTGTAATGTCACCTCATTAGATCGCATTTTAAGAATAGCAGCTTTTCTATTATGCCTTACACGGTCATGCATCTCTCTGCCAGTTTGTGTTTGCACCTCACTCTTTCTTTTAATACCTCATTTTTCACATGCTACCAACCTATCCAAGACTTCAACTTTATATGTTGTTTTAGTCCAAATTTATCAATAACATCATAAACTGGATAAATGATAAATTGAGCATCTTAAAGAGCTATTATGGCTGCATTTTTTTTAGGATGATGCTTTCTAGAAAAAAAATATGGTAACTTACTACCAACAATATGAACTAAATCAGGATTAATTGAAGATCCAACTTTATCTATAGGCGTTCTTTAAATTGAGTTTTTTGGACAGCTAGATTCTGCTCATTAGAATATAGATGTCTCCTTATTGGATCCCGCATTTTATTTTCAAATAGATTTGCCTTTTTAATTTAGGGGCTATTTGGTTACCTGAAAAGAAAATGCAGTGTAAAGTAAATGCAATGTAAAGTAAATGTAGTGCATTCTGAATACTTTGATGCTGTTTGGTTTTTTGCTAAATAAACTCAGGAGAATTGTTTCCCTTGTTTGGTTAGGTAGATCCAAAGTAAAGTAAAAGCGGTTTTTTGTCATAATTAATTTTGGCATTACAACTAGTGTATTTATAAAAGCATTGTGTTTATAATAATTATTATTATTTGGTGTTATAAAATAAAATCAGTGTATTTATTTATTGCACTATCTTATTATAAATTTTTTTAAGATTATAAGATATAATATTCTGTTGTGTATTAATTTAGCAGTGTGCTGCAATAGACGTAAATATACTTGTGATAGAGAGAAATTTTAATTTTAATTTTTTTGAAAATTTAATTTTTAAAATTTTCAAGTATTTTTTTAATTTTTTTTTATAATAAGATAATATTATATCTTATTAATGGTTTTTCTCTTTGCCCATCTGAAACCATTTTTCCTCAAATTATGATGAACTACCAAGAAAGAAAAAATAGGAAACAATGCACTATAAGGATAATCAGACTACAAATTGAATGATAAATGATACTCAGTGTGTCATTCCAATCAGCACGATAGACTTCTCCTTATGAACCTGTTCATAAGGAAAAAGTTATCTATTATGTTTCTTAGAATAATTTAATTTTAAAAACAAGCAAAAAGTTACAAGTTAACTCCTTCACTAGATCATATTGTTTTTTTTGCAGTTTCATATAGAGGCTGCTGTTGAAGCTGTCTATAGACAGGCTCTAGCACCAAGTAGTCGCACATGTTCAAAAATTTTTGAATGGAATTTCTTCACTTGATAAAAAAAATGAATGTCTACAGATTATTGAAGTTTTTGGTACTTGAGCTCATGTCTAAAAAATGCTAATGGAGGTTCCAAAAAAAACCTGCACTTCTAAAATGTTACTTGTTCTCACTACATTTTACAAATAATAAAACTTAGTAAAGGATTACTGGAATAACCTAATCCAAATCTTTCATCATGCAATCCCTTATCACTACCAATAAATCTATCATATGCACTAGGTGCTGATGAAACTGTATCCATTGATGTTATATTTCTGTCCATAAATTTATCATGTAAAAACCTTCTGTCACGCTTAGCATTGATATTTTTGTCAGGTTCCTTTGCCTCATGAATCACATTGTTCTGCAAAGCCAAACCATGTTTTTTAAATTAAACTGGGATAAGTACTTTATCTTCTGGAGGTTCAACACCGCTAATCCTTAGTTTACCATTCTGTCCAGAACCCAAGTTAAAAGCTCCAGACGAGCAATCAGGAGTTCTAGAAGTATCATTAGAAATGTGACTGAGCATGAGATACCAGAACATTAATGAAAATTTACATTTAAAAAACAAAAGATAAAACAATACCCATTGTTCTTAGTTATAATTACGACAAAGTAACACCAAACAGTTTTTATTGATAACAACTTAATAGATATGCCAATCTTCAACAACTTAAATAAGTTTCCTAGCTCTTTGCCCATCCATTAATTGAGGTTGCAATTCAAATACAATAAATTAACAATAAATTAAAAAAGATTAAAAGATAACATATGCTTCTCTTCATTTAAGATTCTATCAAGAAAGCACAAATTCCAATTCATAAACAACAAAAAATAAGACTTGCCATATATTTATTCAACTGTAATTCTATTGGTAACACTTCAAGCAATTCTTGAAAATAAGGAAATTGATAGAGTTAAAACCACATTGACAAATCTGTTGATTGCAAAAGGATAATAAACTACATTGCTATGATTCAAGCACTTCAGTAAGTTGATTGAAAGAAAATAACTTCCAAATTGAAGTCCTTGAAGTGTTCCAAACCAACATAAATGGTAAAGAAAATCATTTCATGGATAATTTCACCAGACTGTGATCCAACCATAGAAATCAACTTTTTGCATTACTATGTGTCTGCTCTTGCGAAGAAAATCTTGTTTTTTGAGATCTGCCAAGTCTTCTTCAGCTTGTACAATATTTGACTCAGGTTTTGCTTCACCTTTGTCTGGCCCCATAGTCATGCTCAATGAGTTCAAGGAAGATTCAAAGTCATTTCTTACCATAGCTTCTGAAATCAGATTTTCCTTCTCTAGAAGAACCTCAGTTTTAGCCGTAGTTACTGGTGACACTCACCAGGAAGGTCATCCTGCTTTTCTTCATATGCAAGATGTTATGAAGATTTCATTTTTTCTGATACTTCAATAGTACCACCATCTCCTTGATTCCGCAGCTCATCTTCCCTATTCCCCATGAAAGCCATGACTGGGTCGAAAAGTGCTTTCCTGTCGACTGCTGAAGGCCATATTCTAGAAGCTGCTGGTTCAAACATCACACAATAGCTAAAGTAAGATACACCAAAAGTTAATTTGTGACAGCTAAAATTGCAACCATGAACAATAAGTTTAGACACCTATAGTCCCATAACATTGACGACTACAAAAAAAATAATTTCATGCTAGTAATAATTACTGTCAAAAAATGTTAATTCAAAAATCCCTATACTTGTTTCCTGGGTAAAAGACATTCTTTCATATGCAATGCAAAACATATAAAAATTACTAAAGATTCAAAATCCTTAAATTCATTAGGATAAAGATTTGAACACAAAATCCAGTATGAGAAGCGTTATCCTGAGAGTGGCATTACCTTCACTATTGTCAGATTTCTCTTCCAGGCCAAGAGCACTATCAAAATTCTTCTCAATATTCTTCGCGCTTTCGCTTAGCTTTGTCACCACCCTAGCTAGATCCGGAAAGCCGCCCAAAGAAACCTTCCCAAGCTAAGACATTCTAAGGCCGCTTCAAGATTGGTTCCCACGGATCCGGACCCCTCCCCTTAGATCACTTAAGGCATGCGACTCTGGATCAGAAAAAAAACCAAACGGGGAAAAGAAGGATCTTGAAAGATCGATTTCAAGCCCTAGAAAGTCTTCGATGGAATGGGGAGGGGAAGGGGGACAATGCTAACGAAAACAGATCCGAGCGATAAGCTCTCTATTCCACGAAAACCTCGTGCAAGGCTGTTTCGCCGTGCGAGAGGTTTTGTAACCCTCTCAATTTGAGCGGTTTTTGAAGTCGCACGAACGGCCCGTCCCAATACATCGCTGATACTTCCAAGGACTTTCTTACCTTCCATTAAAAACCAACCAAACGATCTAATTTATGAAATGCGTGTAAATAAATTACTTTACCCTCCTAATTCTGCATACTAAATAGCCCCTTAGTGCATCCAGGATATTAGTCATTTCTTTCATTTGTTGTTGTAGGTTAACCATTTGTTGCATAAACATATATTTCCAATTCCCTTGTTGATTATTTTAAATATTTATTTTTTCTTTTTAAGTCAAATGAAGACTCGCCCGACAACCAAAATCTCTTATGCCAAATTCATGCAATCTAAAAATAACTAAGATTGTAAACAAAGAGCTTCCATAAAATTTGCACAAACAAAACCTTAGAACACAACCAATTAAAACTGACATTAAACATGTCTACACAACAAGTCCTTACAATTTACATTAAAAATGACACAACAACACTTAAACATTCAATAAAACATGACACAATAATATATTAGAACATAAAATAAAATATGACACAATGACACCTTACAACTTATCAAAGTTTTGAGAAGAAAGATTCATGTAGGAATGCAAGTAGGAGAACACTAAAAAAGCAATTGACAACTCCTCACCTCCGGCAAATACTAACAAATGGGGCACAACAACACCATACACTCAAAATATTTGGAAAAGAAAGATTCAGGTGGAAGGAAAATCGTGGAGAGAAGATTAGATAGAAGACCAAGATGAAATAGAAAAAGTAAGGTAGAAGAAGATAGCTCGCAAGCTAAATAACCTGTAGTTTTTAGTGTGATTACACCAACAATAATAATAACCAGCCTCTTCCAGTAACAAAACAGTATGTATGTATATATATATATATATATATATATATATATATATGGTGACAAATTGCTCACTTAATTATGCCGGCCAAATAGCCAATAGAAGCCTCTCAAGTTAACCCATAGAATCAGGAGTTCATAAATTTAGTATAGGAAAATGACAAGGTCTAAACCTAACAGCCAGCAACAGGGAAAAATAGGAAAGCAGTATGAGGAAAAACAGTCAGCATAGGAAAAGAGTTGGGCCAAGCTGAATAAGCAAAACAGGCCAAAATAAATATCTAACTACCAAAGAACGTAGATCAACACGAGTGAAAACCAAAGGAGTGAAACATCCTAAGAACACCAAATCCAAACAAGATCATGGGTTGTTTTTCATTATAGGGCCGTACAAAATATATTTATATAGCATAAAAAAACATAAGGGAAAAAGAAATAAAATAAAAGACAAAATGATAAAACATGATTCTATAAAATCTCCCATAATAGAAGAATCTCATATCCTGTTGAGAATGCTTCAGTCATTTGCTGGTAAATATCTGGATGACAATGCTGCAACTCCTCATCACCAACTATCAGTCAGGGGGATGCCCATTCCATCTAACCAAGAGTCGTCGGTGCACTCCATGTCTTGTTTGAGTAGTACAAATATCCACAACATCATCATGAATAGTAAGGGAAAAAGTCCTAAACAACTATATGCTTTTAACATCACCTATTAATATCTTCTCAATAATGGAAGGTTTTTTTTTCAAAATAAGGCTTTGATATGTGATTGAACCAACTCTTTCAAAAAGCTTAACATCTTTTGATAAAATTCTGCTTACCAAAGTATCATTGTAAAGGAAAATAATGGATGATAAACATTTACTTAACGCAGTTAGATTCATCAATTCAAGTTGTTTATCTTCTATAAGCTGCATGTTCCCTTCAATATTTTGATGAGCTATAAATGTTTTATCAACAGCTTCCACCTTGGCCGTGTTCCCTAATTACAATTTTTTAGCTGCCTCACATTCTCTTCTTCTATGTTTACTTCATTCAGCGGCTTTTTGCAACAGACAGGTTGATCAAAATACTGTAACATTGCCTCATCAGATCATCTTTCAAGAATTGCAGCTTCTCCATTGTGCCTTTCAAAGTGATGAATCTCTTTGCCGGTTTGTGTTTGTACCTCACTCTTTCTTTTAATACATCATTTCTCACATGCTACCAACCTATCCAAGACCTCAACTTTGTATACTGTTTGAGTCTCAAATTTATCTATAATATCATCGACTAGGTAAATGATAAACTGAACATCTTGAAGAGCATAACCTGGCTAGAGGATGTTGATTCCCAGAAGAAAATTATGCCAATTTACTACCAACATTATGAACTAAATCAAAATTAATTGAAGAACCAACTTCATTAATAAGCATTTTTCGAAGTGAGCTTTGCAGACAGCTAGAATCTGCTCGTTGGAATATAGATGTCACCTTATTGGATCCCGCATATTGTTTCAGAATAGATTTGCCTTTCGGATTTAGTGCAACCACGGTATTAGTCATTTCTTTCCTTTGTTGTTGTAGGTTAATTATTTGTTGCATAAACATATATTTCAAATCTGCTTGTTGATTATTTTGACTATCCATTTTTTTAAAGAAAACGGAAGACTCGCCTAACAACCTAAATCTCTGATACCAAATTAGTGCAATATAAATATAAATATGATCGCAAACAAAAAACTTTCTTCTATAAAGCATAAATAAATAAAACCTTAGAACACAACTACTTCAAACTCACCTTAAACAGGACACAACAAGTTTTTACAACTTATAATAAAACATGACAGAACCACACTTAAATATTTAATAAAATAGTACACAACAATATCTAAGAACATAAAATAAAATATGGCGCAATGGCACCTTACAACTTATTAAAGTTTTGAGAAGAAAGATGCAAGAAGGAGAACACTACAAATGCAATTGACAATACTCATTTCAATATAACATAAACATATACAAATATTGGAATCTTAGTAGGAAACAAATTTTGGAAAATTAATAAGAAGGCTTACAAAATAACCAAACAACTAAATTTAAATACCCTCAGAACAACTTTGTTAGGTCACCTTGCATGCAAATTACGAAAATAGAGAATGATGCTTAAAAGAAAAATCAAACCAGTGGTCTGCCACAGAAATTATGATCCTGCTCAAGCTGGCGTACGTTCAGTAAATACCAACAAACGAGGCATTACACTCATAATATTTGGAGGATAAAGATATAGGTGGATGGGAAACCGTGGGGAGAAGATTAGATAAAAGACCAAGACGAAATAAAAAAAGTAAGGTAGAAGAAGAAATGTTGTAGGCTAAATAACCCGTAGGTTTTAGTGCGATTACACTAGCAAAATAATAACCTACCTATTCCAGCAACAAAAAGAGAATGGGGGAAATTGTCACAAATTGTTCACTTAATTATACTTCTAAAACAACCAATAGTATCCTTTCAAGTTATCCCATTAATGAGAAGTTAATGCACTTAGTATAGGAAAATAATAATGTGGAAACCTAACAGTCAGTAGAAGAGAAAAATAGCTAGCATGAGAAAAAACAACCAGTATAGGGAAAGCCAGTAGCAAGGAAAATGGGACAGCAGCATGGGGAAAAACAACCAGCATAGGGAAAGCCATCTATAGGAAAAATGGGACTAAGGGAAAAAGAGTTGGGCCAAGCCCAAAAAGCAAAACATGCCAAAATAAATACCAACTGACTACCAAAGAAGTTAAATCAACACAAGTGAAAACTAAAGAAATGAAGCTTCCATAGAACACCAAATTCAAGTATTATCATGGGTTATTTTTCATCATAGGGTCATACCAAATAAACTTGTATAGCATCAAAAACAAAATAAACTTATATAACATCAAAAACATAAGGAAAAAAGAAATAAAATAAAAGACAAAATGATAAAACATGATTCCGTAAATTCACTCTTAGTGGAAGAATCTCATATCCTGATGAGATTGCTTCAATCATCTGCTGGTAGATATCAAGATGACGAAGCTACAATACCTCATCGTCAACTGTCAATTTGGGGTTTGTCTGTTCCATTTAACCAATAGTCGTCGGTGCACTCTATGCCTTTTTTGAGTAGTAGGGATACCCACAACATCATCAGGAATAGTTAGGGGCAAAGTCCCACACAACTGTATGTTTTTAGAAGCACCGTTTGATATTTTCTCAATAATAGAAGGATTTTTCTCAAAATAAAGCTTTACATTATATGTGATTGAACCTAATCTTTCAAAAAGCTCAACATCTTTTGATAGAAAACTTCTAACCAAAGTATCATTGTGAAGCAATATAATGGATGATAAACCTTTACTTAATGCAGTTAGACTCATTAATTCAGGTTGTTCATCCTCTATAAGCTACATTTTTCCCTCAATATTTTGATGAGTTATAAAGGTTTTATCAACATCTTCCTCCATGGCCATTATCCCCAATTGCAGTTCTTCTGATTCTCATATTCTCTTCTTCTATGTTTACTTCATTCAGGGGTTTTTGCAACATACATGTTTTTTACAACATACATGTTGATCAAAATACTACAATTCGCCTCATCATATTGCCTTTCAAGAATAACAGCATCTCCATTGTGCCTTTCACGATCAAGCATCTCTTTGCCACTCTGTGTTTGCACCTCACTCTTTCTATTAATACATCATTTCTCACATGTTACCAACCTATCCAAGACTTTTAACTTCGTCTCCTGTTTGAGTCTCAAATTTGTCCATAATATCATCGACTGAATAAATGATTAACCGAGCATCTTGATGAGGATGTTGATTCATAGAAGGAAAACATAGAAGCTTACTTTCATTATTATGAACTAAATCAGGATTAATTGAAGAACCAACTTCATCAATATGGAAATTAAAATATGACACAACATAGAAACTTACAATAAAATATGACACAACAACACTTCAACTTTTAATTAATCAGGACACAACAATACCTTTGAAATTAAAATAAAACATGATGCAATGACACCGTACAACTTATCAAAGTTTTGAGAAAAAATAAAGGTAGAAATGCAAGTAAGATAACACTAAAAGAGCAATTGATAACACTCTCTTTCAATATAACATAAACATACACAAATATTGGAAACTAAGTTGGAAACGAAACTTACAAAATTGATTATAAGACACAAAATAACCAAAAAATTAAATTAAAACACCCTTAGAACAACCTTATAAGATCACCTCACATTCAAATCACGAAAATAGAGAATGGTGCTCAAATTAAAAAAATCAAACCAGTGGTTCTTCACAGAAATTATGTTCCAGCTCAAGTTAGCGCTACTCTGGCAAATACCAATAAATGGGGCATAACAACACCTTACAATCATAATATTTGGAGAAGAAAGATACAAGTGAAAGGGAAACCATGGAGATAAGATTTGATAGAAGATCGAGAAAAAATAGAAAAAGTAAGGTAGAAGAAGATAGCTCGTAAGCTTAATAACCTGCAGGTTTTAATGCGATTACACCAACAACAGTAATAACCAACCTCTTCCAGCAACAAACAACCCATGTACATAGGAGAAGGGGGAAATGATCATAAATTACTCACTTAATTATGCCGCCTAAATAGATAATAAAGCCTCTCAAGTTAACCCATTTAATGAGGAGTTAAGGCACTTAATATAGGAAAACAACAAGGTGGAAACCTAACAACTAGTAGGAGGGAAAAATAGGACAGCAGCATGAGGAAAAATAGATAGCATGGGGAAAGCTAGTAGTAGGGAAAATGAGTCTGCAACATGGGAAAAACAACCAGTATAGGGAAAGCCAGCAGTAGAGAAAATGGGACAACAATATGGGAAAAAACAACCAGCATAGGGAAAGAGTTGGTCTAAGCCCAATAAGCAAAATAGGTCAAAATAAATACCCAACTGACCACCAAAAAAGTTAGATAAACACAAGTGGAAATCAAAAGAGTGAAATTTCCTAAAAGCACCAAATCTAAGCATTATCATGGGTTGTTTTCCATCATAGGACCATACTAAATAAACTTATCCAACATACAAAAACATAAGGAAAAATAAAATAAAATAAAAGACATAAAATGATAAAACATGATTTCATTAATTCTCTCATAGTGAAGAATCACATATTCTGATGAGAATGCTTCAGTCATCCGCTAGTAGATATTAGAATGACAAAGCTGCAACTCCTCATCTTCAACCCTCAGTCAGAGGGATGTTTGATGCATTCAAACTTCATATCAATTTTATTTTTAATTTGAACTTTATTGTAATTTGAAATTTATGTTTTTTTAATGTTTTTATCTACCATATAATGGAAGGCAACCAATGATTGTGTGTAGGTTGTGCTCTTGGACATGCTATTCCTTTGGTGTGCTAGTTTCTTTGGTGCCATGACATTTGGGCTAACTTGTTTTTGACCCAAATTCTATGGGTGTGGTTTATTTGATTCGGGTATGTGTTGGCTGTTTTGCCAGCTAACGTCATGATTGCTAGAATTCAGTTGCCTTTATTCGATTAATTTTTCTTCTTATGTGCATCTCCCGGGTTCATTTCCCCTTAATGCCTCTTCAGTTCTTCTGTTAGTCCCGATACACGTCCCTGGTGCCTGTTCTGTTCATTGGCTGTTCCTATTTCCCGCGTGCCCCCTCGTGTGCTGCTACAGGTGGCTGACTTCTGGTCTTTTATCTCCCTCTGTCTTATTGGTTTGAGTAGGCGGTTGTTTGGTTCCCTTTCTTCACCTATATATTGGGGCTGTTTTGTGGCATTTGGGGAGAAAAATTTGGTGAGTGATGAACACTAAAACTTGAGGGTTTCTTTTTTGATAGCTTGCGAGCTATGCACCCCTTTTCTTCTCCCCTCCATAACTTCGTCTCGGGCTTTTTATCTATTTCTTCTCTCTGTAAGTTTCCACCCCATTTGTGTATTTCTTCTAAATCATTTGAAGGGGTTGGTTGGTCGGTTTGTTAGCATTTACCGGAGGAATTTGTGTTGGAAGTTGGCCCAAAGTTGCTGTGGTGAACCACTGATTTGCATGTTTTTGAGCATTAATCATTTTACCTACTATTTCGATGCATGCGAGGTGACCACTAGCTGGTTGTTCTGAGGGTTTTTTTTTTTTAAATTTTCTTAGTGTATAACTTCCGTTTATTTTCAAGTTTGTTTGGTGTTGGCTTACTAAGTGTTAAATTGAGTTAGGTTCTAATTTCCTTAGCGTTCTCCTTTGGTTTTTTTAGTCTAATTAGCTTGCATCAATGTCCATTCCATCAAACCAAGAGTTGTCGGTTTACTCCATGTCTTGTTTGAATAGTACGGTTATCCATAACACCATCAAGAATAATAAGGGGCAAAGTCCCATAAAGCTACATTCTCTTAGCAACACCTGTTAATATCTTCACAATAATGAAATGATTTTTCTCAAAATAAGGTTTTACATGATATATGATTGAACCAACTCTTTCAAGAAGCTCAACATATTTTGATAGAATACTGCTAACCAAAGTATCATTGTCAAGAAAAATAATAGATTATAAACATTTACTTAACTCAGTTAGATTCGTCAAATCAAGTTGTTCATTCTCTATAAACTGCATGTTCCCATCAATATTTTGATGAGCTATTAAGGTTTTATCAACAACTTCCTCCATGGCCGTTGTCCCAAATTATAGTTCCTCTGGCTACGTAACATTCTGTTCTTCTATGTTTACTTCATTTAACGGCTGTGTACAGCATACATGTTAATTAACATACTGCAATGTCATCTCATTAGATCACATTTCAAGAATAACAGCTTCTCCATTATGCTTTACATGTTCATGCACCTCTTTGCCAGTTTTTGTTTGCACTCACTCTTTCTTTTAATACCTCATTTTTCGCATGCTACCAAACTATCCAAGACTTCAACTTTGTCTGCTATTTGAGTCTCAAATTTATCCAAAATATCATCGACTGGATAAATGATAAACCAAGCATTTTGAAGAGCATAGTCTGACTACATACATTTCTTTCTTTTGAGGATGTTGCTTGTTAGAAGAAAAAATATGATAACATACTACCAACATTATGAATTGAATAACCAACCTCAACAATAAGTGTTCTTCAAAGTGAGTTTTTGATAAGCCACTGGTTCACCCTTAACCGGCCCAGCCGGCCCAAGGGCCGGTTCAGGTTTATAAGAGGCGAAACTGTCCACCTCCCTTTGTATTGCCCGCCCATATGGTGGGCCCCAACTTGCCAAATAATTTTCAAATACAAAAGGAGTGGGCGGGGCTAGGTCTTAGGAGGGAGATTAGATTAGGAAAATGTTTGTATTAAGAGGGAAAAGATGTTTAGGCAAGGATTATGTTTTGATTGATTGTAATTAGGGTTTCTTGGCGACATGGGCTCTAGATTCTCTTATTTAGAGATTTGGGAGAGAATCCTCCTCTCGAATTGAGGATCTCTTGTATCTTTGCTTTGTTCTTGTTTTTCTTTGTTTTCTATAAGATTTGCTATTTGTTGTTGTTCTTCCACCACAAATTCTTCATTTTTCTCGCTATTTTTACCGATTATTGTTAGGTTTGCTTGCAAACTCTAGTAGATCCGATAGGATTACTTGGAAACTCAAGTATTTCCTATCAAAGTGATATCAGAGCAAGTCTTGGGATTGATGGAGGGCTGTTTTTTACAAATTTAAACGGTGAATTTTTGTCCGAAAAGGGGGAAAATCGCTGTTTTTGGAGTCCCAAATCAAGATTTGTTGGATCTACAAACTCCGGATTTTGATGGCGGCCAAAAAGGTGGATGATTTGGAGGAAAGGCTTGAAGGGGAGATGAATCAAATCAAAACAACGCTAGAGGAAAGGATTTCTTCCATTGAAAGACAAGTCGCCAATCTCCGAGACATGATGAAGAAAATGTTGGAAATTCAAATCAAACGGAGGCTTCCATAGGAAAAGGGGTGGAAGGAAAAAAGCATGAATTTTGAAATTCATAGGGAGGAAGATGAGGTGGAAATCCTGGAAGGAGAAAGAAAAAAACCCCATATGGAGCCTGTCTAGAGGGAAGAAAGAGGTGCATATGAGGAATGCCAGGAGGGATAGTATGGTTGCGAGGTGCTAATTTTGAAGAAAGAAAGGGGGATTTCGAAGGGGGTTTGGGCTATGGCAGGGCAAGGGAAGACTGGGAAACATGGAGAGGGCCTAGTTCTTGGGAGAGGAGAAACTATGGGAGAATAAGGGGGAATGGTGATGATCAGAAGGTTAGAAAGTTGAAGATGCCCATATTTGAAGGAGAAGATGCTTATGGGTGGATTTATAAGGTGGAGCGATACTTCGCCGTCAATGGGTTGATGGAGGAGGAGAAGCTGACAGCAGCAGACTTGTGCTTGGAAGAAAAGGCTCTGTCTTGGTATCAAGAACTGGAGGGAGTTCAAGGACTGTATATTGGAATGTTTCCAAACTGACTGTGGAGGAGATTTTTATGAGCAGTTTTTTGCTGTGACGCATGAGGGAATAGTAGCTGAATACCGAGAGCGATTTGAGCACCTAGCCAGCAGGGTGGAATGTTTATTAGATATTAGAGGATAGTTTCATGAAGGGGTTGAAGGCGGAGATCCGAGCAATAGTGAAGGTTCTGATGTGACTTGGGGGAGGCCATGAAGTTGGCCCAGCTGGTAAAAATCAGAGGAATTTGGAGAGGGGAGCCAAGAGTAGCACAGGGGGGACTTACAGGATGACGACCACCCATCTAACACCTAAAGGTCCTGCAACAGGATGGAGTCAGAGAGGCCACTAAGGAGAAGATAGGAGGAGGAAGTGGGAGAAATAGATGCAGGAGAAGAGGGCTAAGGGGTTGTGGTTCAAGTGCGATGAAAAGTACATTCCAGGGCATCAGTGCCAGGATCAAACTCTTTAGGTTTTCATCATTTGCGATGACGAGGAAACTGAGGGAGGTGAGGAGGAGAAATAGGAGGATATGGAGGAGTTGCAGTTGGATTTGGTTGAGGTATCCCTGAACTCAGTGGTAGGATTTACTTCGAATCATACCATGAAATTGAAAGGAGAGATAGAGTACAGAGAGGTGGTGATGCTGATTGATAATGGGGCTACCCACAATTTCATTTCCACTCAGGTCATCGATCAAATGAGAGTGAGATTGGTGGATACCATTTGTTATGGAGTGATAATGGGCATAACGAAGGTAGAGAAAGGCTAGGGAATTTGTGGAGGAGTGGTACTGACTATTCAAGGGATTCAGGTGAGGGAAAATTTTCTTCCATTGGAGCTTGGGAGTACTGATGTCATCCTAGGGATGAAATGGATGCAGACTTTGGGAGACACAAAAGTGAATTGGGGAGCACTTACATGACGCCTCATTAGGTCGCCTTTTAAGAATAGCTGCTTCTTCATTGTGCCTTTCACGTTCAAGCATCTCTTTGTTAGTCTGTATTTGCACCTCACTTTTTCTTTTAATTCATCATTTCTTACATACTACGAACCTATCCAAGACTTCAACTTTGTATGCTGTTTGAGTCTCAAATTTGTCCACAATAGATAAATGATAAATTGAGCATCTTGAAGAGCATATACTGACTGCATTTCTTTTTTTCCGAGGATGTTGCTTGCCAGAAGAAAAACATGGCAACTTACTATTGATATTATGAATTGAATCGGGATAAATTGAGTAACCAATTTCATTAATAGGCATTCTCCAAAGTGAGTTTTGCGGACACTTAGAATCTATGCTCATTGTGTCACGACCCGGCCCGGATGCTTGATCTAACGAGGCGGGTATGAAAAGTTGGACGATAAAATTCATTAAAAATAATACTACATCATTCATGATAAAGAGCCACTAAAAAAACACAAAATATATTTTACCTGTTGTCATTTGCACCTCGTCTTCTGTAAACATGTTCTTCTCTTTTAGCCATTACTTCTTTAGGAACTTACCTGAAACATTTAAACTCGTGGGTTGAGTTTACTAAGTAAACTCAGTGGGTAACTATTTAATAATCATTATTATTCTTTAATAGACATCGTGTTATTTCTTTACATTAATTCATTCTTTTCAATAATTTACATCTCTAGATAATTTCTTTCAAAACAATTTAAAACATTTTATAGCTTTAATATTTCATTCATATTTCTTTTCTTTCCATTTGTTTTGCACAGGAGCACCGTCTCAAAGTATCCTAAGGTACAACCTTTTCCATTTGATTACCTTTTCCATTTCCATAGCCTTTTCCATTTCCATAACCTTTTCCTTTTCCTTTTTCGTGCACGAGTACGGC
>NW_021470997.1:64952-69425 GCF_001605985.2 Dendrobium catenatum | reverse complement strand
ACAACACCTTAGACTAAAAATATTTGAAGAAGAAAGATACATGTGAAATAGAAAGAGTGTAGAGAAAATTGGATATAAGATCAAGATAAAATAGAAAAAAAGTATGGTAGAAAAAGATAATTCGCAAGATAAATAACTCACAGGTTTTAGTGCAATTACACCAGCAACAATAACCACCAACCTCTTTTTGAAGAAGAAAGATACATGTGAAATAGAAAGAGTGTAGAGAAAATTGGATATAAGATCAAGATAAAATAGAAAAAAAGTATGGTAGAAAAAGATAATTCGCAAGATAAATAACTCACAGGTTTTAGTGCAATTACACCAGCAACAATAACCACCAACCTCTTCCAACAACAAAACAACCAATATATATAGTAGAAGGGGAGAAATGGTCATAAATTGCTCACTTAAGTATGCCGCCCAAATAGCCAGCAGAAGCCTTTCAAGTTAACCCATTTAATGTGGAGTTAATACACTTAGTATAGCAAAAAAAATAGGTGTAAACCTAATAGTAGTAGCAGTGAAAACGTAGCACAACATGGGGAAAAACAATAAGCATAGGGAAAGCCATCAGTAGAGAAAATGGGACAACAACATGAGGAAAACAACCAAAATAGGGAAAGAGTTGGTCCAATCCTAATAAGCAAAACAGGTCAAAATAAATTCCCAATTAATCACCAAAGAAGCTAGATCAACACAATTGAAAATCAAAAGAGTGAAACTTCCTAAAAACTCCAAATCCTAGCATGATCATGGGTTGTTTTTCATCATGGGCTATACAAAATAAAATTATATTGTATCCAAAAACATAAAGAAAAATTAAATAAAATAAAAGACATAAAATGATAAAAAATGATTGCCTTAATTCTCTCCAGTAGTGGAAGAATATCATATCTTGATGAGAATGCTTCAGTCATCCACTGGTAGATATCAGGATGACGAAGCTGCAACTCCTTATCTTTAACTGTTCGTCAGGGGGATCTCCTTCTAACCAAGAGTCGTCGGTGAACTCCATGTTTTATTTGAGTAGTATGGATATCCACAACAACATAAGGAATAATAAGGGCAAAGTCACACACAACTGTATTCTTTTAGAAAAACTGTTTAATATATTCTAAATAATAGAAGGATTTTTATCAAAATAAGGGTTTATATGTGATTGAACAACCTATTTTAAAAAGCTCAACATCTTTTCATAGAATATTGCTAACCAAAGTATCATTGTCATTGGAAATAATGGATGATAAACATTTACTTAACACAGTTAGATTCATTGATTCAAATTGTTCATCCTCTATAAGCTGCATGTTCCCCTCAATATTTTGATAAGCTATAAAGGTATTATTAACAACTTCCTCCATGGCCGTTGTTCCAAATTGCAATTCTTCTGGCTACCTCACATTCTCTTCTTCTATGTTTAGTTTCATTCAGCTGCTTTTTGCTGCAAACAGTTGATCAATATACTTGAACACTGCCTCATTAGGTCACCTTTTAAGAATAGCTGCTTCTTCATTGTGCCTTTCACGGTCAAGCATCTCTTTGTTAATCTGTATTTGCACCTCACTTTTTCTTTTAATATATCATTTCTCACATGCAACGAATTTATCCAAGACTTCAACTTTGTCTGCTGTTTGAGTCTCAAATTTATCCACAATATATAAATGATAAATTGAGCATCTTGAAGAGCAATATCCTGACTGCATTTTTTTTTCGAGGATGTTGCTTGCCAGAAAGAAAACATCGCAACTTACTACCGATAATATGAACTGAATCAGGACAAATTGAGTAACAAATTTTATTAATATGCGTTATCCAAATTGAGTTTTGCGGATAGTTAGAATCTCTGCTTGTTGGACTATAGATGTCACCTTGTTGGATCCTTCATGTTGTTTTAAAATAGATTTTCCTTTTGGATTTAGTGCAGCTAGAGTATTAGTAATTTCTTCCATTTGTTGTCGTAGGTTAATCATTTGTTGCATAAACATATATTCCCAATTTTCTTTTTGATTATTTTGACTTTTCATTTTTTAAGAGAAAGGAAGACTTGCCCGATAACTTAAATCTTTGATACCAAATTGATGCAATCTAAAAATAACTAAGTTTGAAAAATGACTTCTTTTCCATAAAACATAAACAAATAAAACCTTAGAATACAACTACTTCAAACTCACATTAAATAGGACACAACAAGTCCTTACAACTTACAATAAAATATGACACAACAACACTTGAACTTTCAATAAAGCATGACACAACAATACCTTAGAACTTAAAATAAAACATGACGCAATGCCACCTTACAACTTATCAAAGTTTTGAGAAGAAAGATGCAGGTAGGAATGCAAGTAGGAGAACCCTAAAAAAGTAATTGACAAAACTCTCTTTCATATAACATAAATATACACAAATTTTTGAAAACTAAATAGGAAACGAAACATAGAAAATTGATAAGAAGGCACACAAAATAACCAAATAAAAAAATTAAAATACCCTCAAAATAATCTTGTCTGATCACCTCACATGAAAACACAAAAATAGAGAATATTGCTCAAAGGAAAAATAAAACTAGTGGTCCACCACAGAAATTATGATCCAGCTCAAGTCTGCGCGCCTCCAGCAAATACCAATAAGTGGGGCACAACAACACCTTACACTCAATATTCTAAGGTTTGTTTGTTATATGTTTTATAGAAGAAGTCTTTGTATCTATATATTTCTTTTTTTCTTATTTTTGAAAGCTCTATAAGTTTTAGTGTATGGCCCAACGATGGAAAACAACTCTGATTATTCTTAATTTGGTGCTATTATGAAGTTTCACTCCTTTGGTTTCCACTTGTTTGTTGATTTAGCATCTTTGTGATATAGTTGAGTATTTATTTTGGCTTGTTTCTTATTGGGCTTGGCCAACTCTTTCCCGATGCTGGTTGTTTTCTCTCATGTCCCATTTCTCTAACTGCTAGCTTTCCAATATACTTGTTTTTTATCCCCATGATGTGTTCAGTTTTCAATGGATGTTACTGTTAGGTTTCCACCTTATTGTTTTTCTATACTGAGTCATAACTCCACATTTAAATGGGCTAACTTAAGAGGGCTCTATATTGCTTGTTGGGCGGCCATAATTAAGGAGAGCAATTTTCTATTGGACCCATCTCCCCTTCTTTTATAATATACAATATATATATTAATATTTAATATATTATATAATATATATCCAATAATATATTATATATATATTGGTTGTTTTATTACTGGAAGAGGTTAGTGTTATTTTGCTAGTGGTAATCGCACTAAACCTACGGGTTATTTAACTTGCGAGTATCTTCTTCTTCTACCATACTTTTTCATATTCATCTTGATCTTATATTAAATTTTCTCTCCACGGTTTCCTTTCACCTATATCTTTCTTCTTCAAATTATTGTGAGTTAAGGTGTTGTTGTGCCCCACTTATTGGTATGCTGGAGGCGCGGCAGGACTTGAGCTGGATCATTAATTTCTGTGTGTGGCCCACTAGTTTTTATTGTTTCCTATTGGAGCAATGAGCTCTAACTCTGAAGAATCCATTCATGCACCTGTTTCTCGATCATGTGGAGGTGCGCATTCATTGGCCTCTCCTAAGACATAGTGACTTTATTTGAGCTTTGAGAAGGGATTTTCGATGGGATAATTATTATTGTGCATATTATTTAAATATTTTTGGGATTTTTTTTACTTTTTTACTCTGGTGTTGAGAAACAATAGGAGGGCGGTTTTTTGCGTGTCTAAGAACAGCCATCATCGGAGTGCCTCCTTTATCAAGGACTTATGGACAATTTCATTTTATTGGTTGAACTTTGAGTCGACTTTTTTTCAACATGTCATAGGAAGATGTAGTTTTGTTATTGGCTTTATGTCTTTATTAGTGAATTTTCCTTATTATAGATTTTGAAAGGCCTATTTGAACGATATAAAATTAAATATCATGGTCGAGCCGTGATCATATTATTGTTGATAGTTTGAGAACATTATCGACTTTTAATCTACTCTCATAGAAGGATCGGTACTCGAATCTTTGAGTTCATTTTTTTTAAGCGCGCAAAATTCTCGGATAAATGTTCGTGGGGGCCCATATGGGTATACTACTTTTGCATGGCATTTTACATGATGGTCATTTGATATGCCAGTGTAGTGGCCTGTTACATTAACATAAAATGAGCATTTGGCTATGATATGTATGTATGTTGCCGCTATTTTGCATTCGCACATTACTCAACTGTACCTACATGATGTTGTTGAATTTTGCAACGGTGTATATTGCATTGATGTGATTGAATGATTAATGTACATAATAGTCATAATGTGTTTTCATATGAATGACATGCTTGCATTTGATATGTTTGCATGTGTAATGCATGTGTGCACAGTGCATTTGCCTATATTAGTGTAATGTGCTTTTCTAATAATGGTTTATACGTTTGCATTTCCACTATATG
>NW_021470997.1:29402-64852 GCF_001605985.2 Dendrobium catenatum | reverse complement strand
TACAACCACTTCAAACTTTCATTAAACAGGACACAATAAGTCCTTACAACTTATAATAAAACATGACACAACAACACTTCAACATTCAATAAAACATGACACAACAATATCTTAGAACATAAAATAAAACACGATGCATTAACGCCTTACAACTTATCAAAGTTTTGAGAAGAAAAGTGCATGTAGGAATGCAAGTAGAGGATCACTAGAAATACAATTGACATCGCCAACTTTCAATATAACATAAACATACACAAATATTAGAAACTTAGTAGGAATCGAAACTTTAAAAATTGATAAAAGGCACACAAAATAACTAAATAACTAAATTAAAATACCCTCAGAACAACATTATAAGGTCACCTCACATGCAAATCATGAAAGTAGAGAATAATGCTCAAAGAAAAAAAATTCAAACAAGTGGTTTGCCATATAAATAATGATCCAGCTCAAGTCCATGTGCCTCCGTCAAAATAAAAACAAATGGGTCACAACAACACCTTACACTCACAATATTTGGAGAAGAAAGATACAAGTGGAAGGGAAATCGTGAAGATAAGATTAGCTAGAAGATCGAAATGATGAAATAGAAAAAATAAGGTAGAAGAAGATAGTTTTTAAGCTAAAAAACCCGCATGTTTTAGTGCGATTACACTAGCAACAATGACAACCAACCTCTTCCATCAACAAAATAGCCTATAAATATAAGAGAAGAAAGGGAGAAATGATCATAAATTTCTCACTTAATTATGCCACCCAAACAATAAATAGAAGCCTCTCAAGTTAACCCATTTAATGAGGAGTTAATGCACTTAGTATAGGAAAATAACTTGGTGAAAACCTAACAGCTTGCAGCAGGGAAAAACATGACAGTGGCATAGGGAAAAACAAATAGCATATGGAAAGCCAACAGAAGGAAAAACGGGACTACAACATGGGGAAAAACAGCCAGCATAGCGAAAGCCAATATTAAGAAAAAAGGGACAACATCATGGGGAAAAACAACCATCATAGGGAAATAGATGGGCCAAGCCCAATAAGCAAAACAGGTGAAAATAAATATCCAATTAACCACCAAAGAAGCTAGATCAACACAAGTGGAAACCAAAGCAGTGAAACTTCCTATGATAAGCATGATCTTGGGTTGTTTTACATCATAGGTCCATACAAAATAAACTTATATAGCATCCAAAAATATAAGAAAAAAATAAAAGATATAAAATGATGAAACATGATTCCATAAATTCTCCCATAGTGGAAGAATCTTATCTCCTAACGAGAATGCTTCAGTCATCCACTAGTAGATATCAGGATGACGAAGCTACAACTCCTCATCTTCAACATGGGGTTGCCAATTACATCTAACCAAGAGTCGTCAGTGCACTCCATGTCTTGTTTGAGTAGTACGGATATCCACAACATCATTAGGAATAATAAGGGGCAAAGTCCCGCACAACTCTATGCTTTTAGCAACACCTTTTATTATCTTGTCAATAATAGAAGGATTTGTCTCAAAATAAGGCTTTACATGATATGGTGATTGAACCAACTATTTTGAAAAGCTTAACATCTTTTGATAGAATACTGCTAACCAAAGTATCCTTATCATGAAAAATAATGGATGATAAACATTTACTTAACACTGTTAGATTCATCAACTCAAGTTATTCATCCTCTAGAAGCTGTATGTTCCCTTCAATATTTTGATGTGCTATAAAGGTTTTATCAACAGCTTCCTCCATGCCCGTTATCCCCAATTGCAGTTATTCTTGCTGCCTCTCATTCTGTTCTTCTGTATACTTCATTCAGCGACTTTTTACAGCAGACATGTTGATCAACATATAGCAATGTCGCCTTATCATATGACATTTCAAGAATAGCAGCTTCTCTATTGTGCCTCACTCTTTCTTTTAATACATCATTTCTCACATACTACCAACCAAACTATGAATTCAACTTTGTTTGCTATTTGAGTTTCAAATTTATCCATAATATCTTCGACTAGTTAAATGATAATCCAAGCATCTTGAAGAGCATAGCCTGGTTGCATTTCTTTATTTTGAGAATGTTGGTTCGCAGAAGGAAAATATGACAACTTACTACCAACATTATGAACTGAATTAGGATTAATTGAAGAACTAACTTCATCAATAAGCTTTCTCGAAAGTGAGTTTGCAGGCAGCTAGAATCTGGTCGTTGGAATATAGATGTCACTTTATTCGATCTCGCATCTTTTTTCAAAATTGATTTGCCTTTTGGATTTAGTGCAGCTAGGGTATTAGTTATTTCTTCCAAAGTTATTTTAGGTTAATCATTTGTTGCATAAACATATATTGCCAATCTACTTGTTAATTATTTTGACTAATAATTTTTTTTTAAGAAAAAGAAAGATTCACTCGACAACCGAAATCTTTGATACCTAATTGATGCAATCTAAATCACAAACAAAAGACTTCCTTTCATAAAATATAAGAAAACAAAACATTGGAACACAATCACTTCAATTTCACATTAAACATGACACAAGTCCTTACAACTTACAATAAAATATGATACAACAACACTTCAACTTTCAATAAAGGATGACACAACAATACGTTTGAACTTAAAATAAAACACAATGCAATGACACCTTACAACTTATCAAAGTTTTGAGAAGAAGATGCAGGTAGGAATACATATAGTAGAACACTAAAAAAGCAATTGACAACACCTTACAACTTATTTTAATTATCTATTTTTTCTTTTTTAAGTCAAATGAAGACTCGCCTGTTAACCTAAATCTCTGATACCAAGTTGATGCAATCTAAAAATAACTAAGATCGTAAACAAAAGACTTCCTTTCATAAAACATGCACAAACAAAATCTTAGAACACAAATAATTCAAGCTCACATTAAACATGACTATACAACAAGTCCTTATAGTTTACAACAACAACAACATCAAGCCTTTATCCCACTACGTGGGGTCGGCTACAACAAACGGGGCAAAACAACACCATACACTCACAATATTTTGAGAAGAAAGATACCGATGAAAGGAAAATCATGGAGATAAGATTAGATAGAAGTCCGAGACAAAATAAAAAAAAGGAAAGCTTGAAGAAGATAACTCACAAGTTAAATAACTCGTAGGTTTTAGGTGATTTTACCAACATTAATAACAACCAACCTCTTCCAGTAACAAAATAACCCATGTATATAGGAGAAGATGGGGAGAAATGATCACAAATTGCTTACTTAATTATTGCCCAAAATAGCCAATAGAATCCTCTTAAGTTAACCCATATAACTTAGTATAGGAAAACAAAAAGTTCTAATCCTAACAACCAACAACAAGAAAAAATAGGTTAGCAGCATAGGGAAAAATAGGACAACTGTATGGGGAAAAACAAGAATAGGGAAAATGGGACAGCAGCAAGGGGAAAAATATCCAGCATAGGTAAAGCCAGTAGTAGGGAAAATGAAACAATAACTGGGGGAAAAATATCCAGCATAGGGAAAGAGTTGGGCCAAGCTCCATAAGAAAACATGACAAAATAAATAACCCGTAGGTTTTAGGTGATTTTACCAGCATTAATAACAACCAACCTCTTCCAGCAACAAAGTAACCCATGTATATAGGAGAAGATGGGGAGAGCCAATAGAAGCCTCTTAAGTTAACCCATATAACTTAGTATAGGAAAACAAAAAGTTCTAATCCTAACAACCAATAGAAGGAAAAAATAGGTTAGCAGCATGGGGAAAAATAGGACAACAGTATAGGGAAAAACAACAATAGGGAAAATGGGACAGCAGCATGGGGAAAAATAGCTAGCAAAGGTAAAGCCAGTAGTAGGGAAAATGAGACAATAACATGGGAAAAATAGCCAGCATAGGGAAAGAGTTGGGCCAAGCTCAATAAGCAAAACATGACAAAATAAATACCCAACTAACCACTAAAGATGTTAAATCAATACAAGTGGAAACCAAAACTTCAAAAGAGCACCAAATCCAAGCATGACCATGGGTTGTTTTCCATCATAGGACCATACAAAATAAACTTATATAGCATCCAAAAATGTCAAAAAAAAGAAATGAAATAAAAGACATAAAATGATAAAACATGATTCCATCAATTTTCACATAGTGGAAGAATCTCATATTCTGTTGAGAATGCTTCTGTCATCTGCTGGTAGATATCAGGATGATGAAGCTGCAACTCCTCATCTTTAGCTATCAATCAGGGGGATGTCCATTCCATTTAACCAAGAGTTGTCGGTGCACTCCATGTCTAGTTTGAGTAGTAGGGATATCTACAACATCATCAGGAATAGTAATGGTAAAGTCCCACACAACTTTATGCTTTTAACAACACCTGTTAATGTCTTCTCTAAAATGGAAGTCTTTTTCTCAAAACAAAGCTATATGATAAGTGATTGAACTAACTCTTTCAAAAAGCTTAACATCTTTTGATAGAATACTGCTAACCAAAGTATCATTGTAAAGGAAAATAATGAATGATAAATATTTACTTAACGTAGTTAGATTTGTCAATTCAAGTTGTTCATCCTTTATAAGCTGCATGTTCCCTTAGTATTTTGATGAGTTTTAAAGATTTTATCAACAGCTTCCTCTAAGGCCATTGTCCCCAATTACAATTCTTCTACTTGGTTCACATTCTCTTCTTCTATGTAATTCAATGGCTATTTGTAACAGACATGTTTATCAACATACTGTAATGTCGCCTCATCAGATTGCATTTCAAGAATAACATCTTCTCTATTATGCCTTACACGGTCATGCATCTCTTTGCCAGTCTGTGTTTGCACCTTATTCTTTCTTTTATTACCTCATTTTTCACATGCTCTATCCAAGACTTCAACTTTGTCTGCTATTTTAGTCCAAATTTATCCCTAATATCATCGACTGGATAAATGATAGACTGAGCATCTTGAAGAGCATAGCCTGACTGCATTTCTTTTTTTAGGATGTTGCTTCTTAGAAGGAAAATATGACAATTTACTACCAACATTATGAATTGAATCAGGATTAATTGAAGAACTAACTTAATCAAAAGGTGTTCTCAAATGTGAGTTTTACAGATAACTAGAATTTGCTCGTTGGAATATAGATGTCACCTTATTGGATTCTGCATTTTGTTTCCAAATATATTTGCCCTTTCAATTTAGTGTAGCCAGGGCCAGGGTATTAGTCATTTCTTCCATTTGTTGTTGTAGGTTAACCATTTGTTGCACAAATATATATATCCAATTTCTTTGTTGATTATTTTAATTATCTATTTTTTCTTTTTTAAGTCAAATGAAGACTCGCCTGTTAACCTAAATCTCTGATACCAAGTTGATGCAATCTAAAAATAACTAAGATCGTAAACAAAAGACTTCCTTTCATAAAACATGCACAAACAAAATCTTAGAACACAAATAATTCAAGCTCACATTAAACATGACTATACAACAAGTCCTTATAGTTTACAACAACAACAACATCAAGCCTTTATCCCACTACGTGGGGTCGGCTACATGAATCCTTTTTCTCCATTGTGTCCTATTAAAAGCCAAATTCTCGTTTAAATCTAATAAAGAAAGGTCATTCCTAATATTTTCTAACCAAGTCTTTTTAGGTCTACCCCTTCCTTTCTTAACACAAGTCAAATCTAATACCTCTACTCTCCTAACTGGGTCGTCAGAAGGTCGCCTTTTTATGTGACCAAACCATCTAAGGCGACTCTCTCTAATCTTATCTTCTACTGGAGCTACTCCAACCTTTTCACGTATATGCTCATTTCGTATCCTATCTTTATGGGTAAAGCCACTCATCCATCTAAGCATCCTCATCTCTGCCACACTTAACTTAGTATTATGCTTCTCTTTTAATGGCCAACATTCGGCACCATAAAGCATTGCAGGCCTCACTACCATCTTATAGAATTTTCCCTTAAGTTTGAGGGGTATATTTCTATCACATAAAAAGCTCAATGCATTCCGCCACTTCAACCATCCAACTTGAACACACACACACACACACACACACACACACACACACACACACACACACACACATATATATATATAATATGAGAAGAAGGGGGGAAATGGTCAAGAATTGCTCACATAATTATGCCGACCAATTAGTCAATAAAAGCCTCTCAAGTTAACCCATAGAATGAAAAGTTCATGAACTTAGTATAAGAAAATAATAAGGTCCAAACCTAACTGCCAGCAACAAGGAAAAATAGGTCAACAATATGGGAAAAAATAAAACAGCAGCATGGGAAAAAAGAGCCAGCATATGGAAAGAGTTGGGCCAAGCTGAATAAGCAAAATAGGCCAAAATAAATATCCAACTAACCACCAAAGAATGTAGATCAACACAAGTGAAAATCAAAGGAGTGAAACCTCTTAAGAGCACCAAATCCAAGCATGATTGTGGGTTGTTTTCCATCATAGGGCCATATTAAATATATTTATATAGCATCCAAAAACATAAGGAAAAAAGAAATAAAATAAAATACATAAATTAATAAAAAATGATTACATCAATTCTCCCCTTGTGAAAGAATCTCATATCCTGATGAGAATGCTTCAGTCATCTCGTGGTAAATATCAGGATGACAATGCTGCAACTCCTCATCACCAACTGTCAGTCAAGGGGATGTCCATTCCATCTAACCAAGATTCATCGGTGCACTCATTGTCTTGTTTGAATAGTACGATTATCCACAACATCATCATGAATAGTAAAGAAAAAAGTCTTACACAACTATATGGTTTTAGCAGCACCTATTAATATATTCTCAACAATGGAAGAATTTTTTTCAAAATAAGGCTTTACTTGATATGTGATTGAACAAACTCTTTCAAAAAGCTTAACATATTTTGATACAAATACTGCTAACCAAAGTATCATTGTCAAGGAAAATAATGGATGATAAACATAACTTAATGCAGCTAGATTCATTAATTCATGTTGTTTATCCTTTATAAGCTGCATGTACCCCTTCAATATGTTGATGAGCTATAAATGTTTTATCAACAACTTCCTCCATAGCTGTTGTCCCTAGTTACAGGTTTTTTGGATGCCTCACGTTATCTTCATTTATGTTTATTTCATTCTGCAACTTTTTGGAGCAGACAGGTTGATCAACATACTACAACGTCGCCTCATTAAATATGGTAACTTACTACCAATATTATGTACTAAATCTGGATTAACTGAAGAACCAACTACATCAATAAGCTTTCTCCAGTATGAGCTTTGCAGACAGCTAGAATATGCTCGTTGGAACATAGATGTCACCTTGTTAGTTCCAACATATTTTTTCAAAATAGATTTGCTTTTTGGATTTAGTGCAACAATGATAATAGCCATTTCTTTCATTTGTTGTTGTAGGTTAATTATTTGTTGCATAAACATATATTGCCAATATGCTTGTTGATTTTTTTGACTACCCATTTTTTTTTTAAAAAAGGAAGACTCAACCGGCAACCTAAATCGCTTATACCAATTTAGTGCAATATAAATATAGATATGATCGCAAACAAAAGACTTCATTCCATAAAGCATAAACAAATAAAACCTTAGAACACAATCACTTCCAACTCACCTTAAACAGGACACAACAAGTCCTTACATTCATCCTCTATAAGCTTCATGTTCTCTTCAATATTTTGATAAGTTATAAAGGTTTTATCAACCGCT
This sequence comes from Dendrobium catenatum, assembly GCF_001605985.2. NCBI lineage: Eukaryota > Viridiplantae > Streptophyta > Magnoliopsida > Asparagales > Orchidaceae > Dendrobium > Dendrobium catenatum. Next base: position 57,150 of record NW_021470997.1, on the reverse strand, counting down.
TCCTCCATGGTCGTTGTCTCCCACTGGAGTCCTACTAGTTGCCTCACATTCTCCTTTATGTTTACGTCATTCAACACTTTTTTGCAATAGTTAGAACAACTTAAGGAATTGATGAATAATATGCAATGGATCTATAAACATCAGTTAGAACAACTTAAGGAATTTAATTTAGTAAGGATTTGGTTTTGGCTAACAAAAACCATTTTTGGTCCACTTGGTTCAACCCAAATGACTAAAATAGGTGGTCTCTTGAGCTGAAGATTTTTTTGATGACTCATTGAGATCCAATGAGCTGTCCCCACTAGATTGGTTTAATGGTTGGTCGAAATTAGGAGTTTAAAATTTTTGAAGAGTATAAGGTGAGTTTTTATCTACTATAGTTGACTTGGTTAGCAAGGTTTGACCAAGGGTTAGTGATGGGTCCAATTCATTCAAAATGATGTTTTGGACATGTTGGACGTGGACCCATGCAATGGGAAGGCCATTTAGTTCAAAATGCATATTTAAGATCTAAAGGGGCAATTTGGTTAATCATGCTTGATTGAGGGTTAAAACTTGGTTCAATGCATTGTAAATGATTTATAGAATTTGCTGAAGGTGGTCACAAAGTTTGGCGGGTTCTTCATATAGATAATGTAGTTTAAAAGGGGAAAAATGGAAATTTGGCCTACCTAGATAAATTTGGTAAACTATTGTTGAACAAGGCTTGTAATTCTTTTTTTAATGCACTCCAAATAATATTTTAGATATATCGAATGAGGTTGAGTGGCTTGGTTTAACTAAGACAGCTGAAGTTTAATGTAAATTTAGTTTTAATGGTTTAGGGGTTTTAGGGTTTTATGGTTAATACTAGCTAACAAAAGTTGCACGATGGATCAATGCATCATGCTAGTAATGATAGTCATGATCAATGAGTTCGGAGAGGCTTTCAAGGTCAAAAATCACTATGTGTTATGTTCAGTGGTAAAGACAATAAACATTTTAAGGTTTTAGAACTTATGGAAATGCTTTGAGTTTTAAATGATATTGATTTTGAAATGCATTCAAATTTATTTGGTTCACCCTAGGGGCATACCTAATTAATATGCAAGTTCTAGATAATGAATCCATGGTCATTTGACCAAGTTTAAGGGTGATGGAATTTTATCCAAAATTAGGTTATTGACCAAGAGGTTTTGGGTTTTGTTTTAGCATTGGATTTTAGAATTTTGAGTTGTCAATGAGTTTAATTAATTTATTTGATTTAGATTTGGCTTAATCATTGAGTTATAGATGTAAACCCCACAGTACTCTTTAACCGTAATGTAGAGTGTAATATAAACAACCATAACATTTCCATCATTTATCTCGAATTTCTGTTGAGTTCATTTCAGATCTAAATAAAAGATCATATAAACGTCATTTGGAGTAGCAAAGGAAGAATCTAATAATTCTCCAAATTTCATCACATCCAAGACTTTATACAGAGCTACTAATGAAATCCAAAACAACTCAAAGTATTACAACATTAAACAAGTTTACTAACCTCAAGATTAGATTTCAAAATTTAAATAAACATTGACATAAAACTTAAAGACTTTCTTATCAATCTTCATCCAATTTTTCTTTCCCTTTTCCTGTAACAACAGCCAGTAATGAAAATACTAGTGAGCTGTGAGGCCCAATAAGTTATGCAGTTATAAATAGAAAATTTAGAACAGTAAAACATGAATAAATTTAACATTTTAAGGTTTTAGAAACTATGGAAAATGTTTTAGAACCTATGGAAATGCTTTGAGTTTTAAATGATATTGATTTTGAAATGCATTCAAATTTATTTGGTTCACCCTAGGGGCATACCTAATTAATATGCAAGTTCTAGATAATGAATCCATGGTCATTTGACCAAGTTTAAGGGTGATGGAATTTTTATACACAAAACTTAGGTTATTGCAAGGGGTTTTGGTTTTGTTTTAGCATTGGATTTTAGAATTTAGAGTTGTCAATGAGTTATAATTAATTATATTTGATTTAGATTGCTTTAATCAATGAGTTATAAGATGTAAACCCCACAGTACTCTTTAACCGTAATAGTAGAGTGTAAATATAACACAACCATAAATTTCCATCATTTATCATCGAATTCTTGTTGAGGTTCATTTCATAGTCTAAAAAAAGATATATAAACGTCATTTGGAGTAGCAAAGCAAGCATCATAATAATTTCTCCAAATTTTCATCAATCAAAAGACTTTATACAGAGCTACTAATGAAATCCAAAACAACTCAAAGTATTACAACATTAAACAAGTTTACGTAACCTCAATATGAATTTCAAAATTTAAAATAAACATTGACAATAAAACTTAATACTTGCTTATCAAAATCTACATCCAATTTTTCATTTCCACTTTTCCTGTACACAGCCAGTAACTAAGAAATACTAGTGAGCTGTGAGGCACAATAAGTTATGCAGTTATAAAAGAAAATTAGAACAGTAAACATTGATAATTTAACATTTTAAGGTTTTAGAAACTATGGAAAATGTTTTAGAACCTATGGAATAGCTTTGGTATTTAAATAGATATTGATTTATGAATGCATTCAATTTATTTGGTTTCACCCTAGGGGCATCACCAATATTAATATGCAAATTACTAAATAAGATCCATGGTATTTGACCAAGTTTAAGGGTGATCAGGAAATTTTACATAACAAAATCTGAGTAGTATCGATTGACAAGGGGACTTTTGGGTTATTGTTTTTAATGCATGGGATTTAGAATCTTGAGTTGTCAATTAGAGTTATTAATTCAATATTATGTTTAGATTTGGAATTAATTCAATGAGTAATAATAGAGTTTTTATTTAAAGAACTACAATCATATATTAACAATCATCAATTATTGGTCAGGTGAATTGAATATTAGAAATTTAAGTTGATATATCCAATACAGGAAGACTATATAGCTGATGAGAAACTAAAATTCTGAATACCTATTGAATGACAATCTAAATCAAAACAAAAGAACATCATCATAAAATAATAAAAGCAAACAAAACATTGGAACACAATCACTTCAAGCTCACATTAAACATGACACAAGTCCTTACAACTTACAATAAAATATGATACAACAACACTTCAACTTTTAATAAAGGATGACACAACAATACGTTAGAACTTAAAATAAAACACGATGCAATGACACCTTACAACTTATCAAAGTTTTGAAAAGAAAGATGCAGGTAGGAATACATATAGGAGAACACTAAAAAAGCATTTGATAACACTCCTTTTCAATATAACATAAACATGCACAAATATTGAAAACTTAGAAGGAAACAAAACTTAAAATATTTATAAGAAGGCATACAAAATAACCAAATAACTAAATTAAAATACCCTCAGAACAACCTTATAAGGTCACCTCCCTTGCAAATCATGAAAATAGTGAATGGTGCTCAAAGGAAAAATCAAATAAGTGGTTCACCATTGAAATTATGATCCAGCTCAAGTTGGCGTTCCTACAGCAAAGATTAACAAATGGGGCACAACAACACTATACACTCAAAATATTTTAAGAAGAAAGATACCGATGAAAGGAAAATCACGGAGATAAGATTAGATATAAGATCGAGACGAAATAAAAAAGGAAAGGTTGAAGAAGATAGCTCACAAGATAAATAACCCGTAGGTTTTAGGTGATTTTACCAGTATTAATAACAACCAACCTCTTCCAACAACAAAATAACCCATGTATATAGGAGAAGATGGGGAGAAATGATCACAAATTGCTCACTTAATTATTGCCCAAAATAACTAATAGAAGCCTCTAAAGTTAACCCATATAACTTAGTATAGGCAAACAAAAAGTTCTAACCTAACAACCAACAGCAAGAAAAATAAGGTTAGTAGCATAGGGAAAAATAGGACAACAATATGGGGAAAAATAATAATAGGGAAAATGGGACAACATCATGGGAAAAAATAGCTAGTATAGGTAAAGACAGTAGTAGTGAAAATGAGACAATAATATGGGGGAAAATAGCCAGCATAGGGAAAGAGTTGGGCCAAGCTAAATAAACAAAACATGACAAAATAAATACCCAACTAACTACCTAAGATGTTAAATCAATACAAGTGAAAACCAAAACTTCCTAAGAGCACTAAATCCAAATATGACCATGGGTTGTTTTCCATCATAGGTCCATACAAAATAAACTTATATAGCATCAAAGAATATCATAAAAAAAGAAATGAAATAAAAGACAAAATGATAAAACATGATTCCATCAATTCTCACATAGTGGAAGAATCTCATATTCTAATGAGAATGCTTCAGTCATCTGCTGGTAGATATCAGGATGATGATGCTGTAACTCCTCATCTTTAGCTATCAGTCAGGGGGATGTCCATTCCATTTAACCAAGAGTTGTCGGTGCACTCCATGTCTTGTTTGAGTAGTAGGGATATCTACAACATCATCAAGAATAGTAATGGTCAAGTACTACACAACTTTATGCTTTTAACAACACCTGTTAATGTCTTCTCTAAAATGGAAGGCTTTTTCTCAAAACAAAGCTTTATATGATAAGTGATTGAACAAACTCTTTCAAAAAGCTCAACATCTTTTGATAGAATATTGCTAACCAAAGTATCATTGTAAAGGAAAATAATGGATGATAAATATTTACTTAACGTATTTAGATTTGTCAATTCAAGTTGTTCATCCCTTATAAGCTGCATTTTCCCCTCAATATTTTGATGAGTTTTAAAGGTTTTATCAATAGCTTCCTCCAAGGCCATTGTCCCCAATTGTAGTTCTTCTGCTTTCTTCACATTCTATTCTTCTATGTACTTCATTCAGTGGTTATTTGTAACAGACAGATTTATAAACATACTGTAATGTAGCCTCATCAGATTGCATTTCAAGAATAGCATCTTCTCTATTATTCCTTATGCGGTCATGCATCTCTTTGCAAGTCTGTATTTGCACCTCACTCTTTCTTCAAGTACCTCATTTTTCACATGCTCTATGCAAGTCACCAACTTTGTCTGCTATTTTAGTTCAAATTTATCCACAATATCATGGACTGGATAAATGATAAACTGAGCATCTTGATGAGCATAGCTTGAATGCATTTCTTTTTTTTAGGATGTTGCTTCTTAGAAGAAAAATATGATAATTTACATCCAACATTATGAACTGAATCAGGATTAATTGAAGAACCAACTTAATCAATACGCATTCTCAGATGTGAGTTTTGCAAATAATTAAAATCTGCTCGTTGGAATATAGATGTCACATTATTGGATCCCATATTTTGTTTCCAAATAGATTTTCCTTTTCAATTTAGTGCAGCCAGGGTATTAGTCATTTCTTCTATTTGTTGTTGTAGGTTAACCTTTGTTGCACAAATATATATTTCCAATTTCTTTGTTGATTTTTTTAAACATCTATTTTTTTCTTTTTTAAGTCAAACGAAGACTCGCCTGACAACCTAAATCTCTGATACCAAGTTGATGCATTCTAAAAATAACTAAGATCGTAAACAAAGGACTTCCTTCCATAAAACATGCACAAACAAAATCTTAGAACACAAATAATTCAAGCTCACATTAAACATGACTATACAACAAGTCCTTATAGTTTACAATACTTAAACATTCAATAAAACAAGACACAATAATATCTTAGAACTTAAAATAAAACATGACGCAATGACACCTTAACAAGTTATCAAAGTTTTGAGAAGAAAGATGCAGGTAGGAATGCAAGTAGGAGAACACTAAAAAAACAATTGACAACACTCCTTTTTCAATATAACATAAACATACACAAATATTGAAAACTTAGAAGGAAACAAAACCCCACACACACACACACACACACACACATATATATATATATATAAGAAGAAGGGGGAAATGGTCAAGAATTGCTCACATAATTATGCCGGCCAAACAACCATTAAAAGCCTCTCAAGTTAACCCATAGAACGAGGAGTTCATGAACTTAGTATAGGAAAATAATAAGGTCTAAACCTAACATCCAGCAACAGGGAAAAAAGAGCCAGCATATGGAAAGAGTTGGGCCAAGCCGAATAAGCAAAATATGCCAAAATAAATATCCAACTAACCACCAAAGAATGTAGATCAACACATGTGGAAACCAAAGGAGTGAAACCTCCTAAGATCACCAAATCCAAACATGATCATGGGATGTTTTCCATCATAGGTTCATATAAAATATATTTATATATCATCCAAAAACATAAGGAAAAAAGAAATAAAATAAAATACATAAAATGATAAAAAAATGATTCCATCAATTCTCCCCTTGTGAAAGAATCTCATATCCTGATGAGAATGCTTAAGTCATCCGGTGGTAAATATCAGGATGACAATGCTTCTACTTCTCATCACCAACTGTCAGTCAAGGGGATGTCCATTCCATCTAACCAAGAGTCGTCGGTGCACACCTTGTCTTGTTTGAATAGTACGGTTATCCACAACATCATCATGAATAGTAAAGGAAAAAGTCTTACACAACTATATGCTTTTAGCAGCACCTATTAATATTATCTCAATAATGGAAGGATTTTTTTTTCAAAATAAGGTTTTATTTGATATGTGATTGAACAAACTCTTTCAAAAAGCTTAACATATTTTGATACAAATACTGCTTACCAAAGTATCATTGTCAAAGAAAATAATGGATGATAAGCATAACTTAATGCAGCTAGATTCATTAATTCAAGTTGTTTATCCTCTATAAGCTGCATGCACCCCTCAATATTTTGATGAGCTATAAATGTTTTGTCAACAACTTCCTCCATGGCCATTGTCCCTAGTTACAGTTTTTTTGGCTGCCCGACAATGTAAATCGTTGATACCAAATTAGTGCAATATAAATATAAATATGATCGCAAACAAAAGACTTCATTCCATAAAGCATAAAAAAATAAAACCTTAGAACACAATCACTTCAAACTCACCTTAAACAAGACACAACAAGTCCTTACATTCATCCTCTATAAGCTTCATATTCTCTTCAATATTTTGATGAGTTATAAAGGTTTTATCAACCGCTTCCTCCGTGGCCGTTGTCTCCAATTGGAGTTCTTCTAGTTGCCTCGCATTCTCTTCTTTTATGTTTACGTCATTCAACATTTTTTTGCAACAGACAAGTTAATAAACATACTGCAACGTCGCCTCATCTGATCGCCTTTTAAGAATATTAAGTTCTCCATTGTGCCTTTCATGGTCGTGCATCTCTTTGTTAGTCTGTGTTTGCACCTCTCTTTCTTTTAATACAACGTTTCTCACATGCTACAAACCTATCCAAGACTTTAACTTTGTCTGTTGTTTGAGTGTAAAATTTATCCACAATATCATCAGCTGGATAAATAATAAATTGATAATCTTGAAAGCATAGCCTGACTTCATTTCTTTCTTTTTTTTTGAGGATGTTGCTTTCTAGAAGGAATACATGACAACTTACTAATAAAATTATGAACTGAATTAAGATAAATTAAAGAACCAACTTCATCAAAATTCATACTTTAAAGTGAATTTTGCATACAGGTACAGTTTGTTCGTTGGAATATAGATGTCAACTTATTGGATCTGGCATTTTGTTTTAAAATATATTTGCCTTTTGGATTTAGTGCAGCTAGGGTATTAGTCATTTCTTTCATTTGTTATTATAGGTTAATAATTTTACAAAGGAGTGAAACTTCATGTGATAAGCATAATCATGAGTTGTTTTACATTATAGGGTCGTGCAAAATAAACTTATATAACATCCAAAAATATAAGAAATTAGAAATAAAATAAAAGATATAAAATGATAAAATATGATTCCATAAATTCTCCCCTAGTGGAAGAATCTTATCTCTTGATGAGAATGCTTCTGTCATCCGCTTGTAGTTATCAGGATGATGAAGCAACGACTCCTCATCTTTAACTGTCAGTCTGAGGAATGTCGTTTCTTTCTAACCAAGAGTGTCGGTGCACTCTATATCTTGTTTGAGTAGTACCAATATCCACAACAACATCAGGAATAGTAAGGGGCAAAGTCCCACACAACTTTATACATTTAGCACCACCTATTAATATCTTCTCAATAATGGAAGATATTTTTTCAAAATAATGCTTTACATAATATTTGATTGATCCAACTTTTTTAAAAAGCTCAATATCTTTTGTTGAAATACTGCTAACCAAAGTATCATAGTCAAGGAAAATAATGGATGGTAAACCTTTACTTAACGTGGTTAGATTTATCAACTCAAGTTTTTCATCTTCTATAAGATGCATGCTCCCCTTAATATTTTAATGAGATATAAAGGTTTTATCAGTATCTTCCTCCATGGTCTTTTTCCCCAATTGCAGTTCTTCTGGCTTTCTTACATTCTTTTCTTTTATGTTTACTTCATTCAATGGCTTTTTGTAGCAGGCAGGTTGATCAACATACTGCAACTTCACCTTATCAGATCACCTTTAAATAATAACAACTTCTCCATTGTGCCTTTCACAGTCATGCATCTCTTTGTCAATCTGTGTTTGCACCTCGCTCTTTCTTTAATATATCGTTTCTCACATGCTACCAACCAATCCAAGACTTCAACTTTGTCTGTTGTTTGAGTCTCAAATTTAGACTAAACATAGCCTGACTGTATTTCTTTTTTTTTTTTTTTTTTGAAGATATTGCTTCCAAAAAGGAAAACATGACAACTTACTACCAATATTAAAGATACAGGTAGAAATGCAAATAGGAGAACACTAAAAATGCAATTGACAATAATCCTTTTCAATATAACATAAGCATACACAAATATTGAAAACTAAGTAGGAAATAAAACTTAGAAAATTGATAAGAAGGCACACAAAATTACCAAACAACTAAATTAAAATACTCTCAGAACAACCTTGTAAGTTCATGTCTCATGCAAATCACGAAAATAGAGAATGATGCTCAAAGGAAAAACCAAACAAGTGGTTCGCCACAAAAATTATGATCCAGCTCAAGTCTGCGCGCCTCCGGTATATACTAACAAATGGGGCACAACGACACCTTACACTCACAATATTTGGAGAAGAAATATATAGGTGGAAGGGAAACCGTAGAGAGAAGATTAGATAAAAGACTGAGATGAAATAAAAAAAATTATGTAGAAGAAGATAACTTGCAAGCTAAATAACCTGCAGGTTTTAGTGCGATTACAACAACAACTATAACAACCAATCTCTTCCAGTAGCAAAACAACATATATACACACACACACACACACACATAGGAGAAGTAGGCTAGAAATGGTCAAAATTGCTCACTTAATTATGCCGCCAAAACGATCAATAGAAGCTTCTGAGGTTAACCCATATAATGAGTAGTTAATGCACTTAGTATTAGAAAACATCAAGTTCTAAACATAACAGCTAGTTGCAGGGAAAAATATGGTATCAGCATAAGGAAAAAAGGACATTAATGTAGGGAAAGCCAACAACAAGAAAAATGTGATAACAACATGGGAAAAAACAAAAAGCATAGGAAAAGAGTTGGGCCAAGCTCAATAAGAAGAATAAGGTAAAGTAAATACCCAATTAACCACCAAAGAAGCTAGATCAACACAATTGGAAACTGAAGGAGTGAAACTTCCTAAGAGCACCAAGTCCAAGCATGATCATTGGTTTTGTTAACTTGTTTTGGAGCCACTATCCCATTCAAGTTGTTGGTTTTATTCACTTGTTTGGGAGCCACTATCCCATTCAAGTTGTTGATTTTTCTCACTTATTTTGTAAGTCACTCTTCCATTCAAGCCTTTATTCCATTTATCAGTTGGGTTCATTCCCTTGGATCTTTCTACATGGGATTGTTCTATTATGTTCTTTCTCATATTGATGTCATGATAGTTTTACCTTGATTTTACATGAGTGTATTTGTCTTTTTTCCATATCGGTGCTTCTCTACGGACAGATCCATGTGAAGAGTTTTCCCTTTTGTGTTACTTGTGGATTCCTATGTTTAGGAGGTCCCTTTTGCCACTCTATTTCCTCTTCACACCACCTTTAGACCCACAGTCGGGTGGTTGTTGAGCTTCTCTTTATCCTACCATCAGATATATATGTCAGGTAGGAACTCTGCTATAGGTACATAGACTCGGCAGATGTGACCTTTGTCCTCTTATGATAACCTCGTGCTTATGCACCGGGTGGTCATTGAGTTTTATTTGTCCTCTTCTGATCACATCGTCCTTAAGCATCGGGTGGTCATTGAGTGTTTTTAGTCCTCTTCTGATCACCTCGTGGTTAATTATGCACTGGGTGACCGTTGAGTATTATTTGTCCTCTTCTAATCACGTCAGGCTTATCCACTAGGTGGTCATTGAGTGTTCTTTGTCCTCTTCTGATCTCCTTGGGCTTATGCATCGGGTGATCGTTGAGTGTTTCTTTTCCTCTTCATATTGCCTCGGCATATGTACCGGGTGATTATTGAGTGTTCTTTCATCTTTTATACCACTATTGTAAATATGGTTAGACAATCATTAGACTTTGGGAAGCTCTTTATTCATTGTTGTGAATATGGTCAGGTGTGTAATGAGGTGTTCTCATTCACCGTTGCGAATATGGTCAGGCGAATATTGAATTCCCCTTTTCTGGTTGGGTGCCCGATAGAGTCCCTGGGAGGCATACTTAACCACCTATTCATTCCCCCTATTTCCTTTTTCTTATAAGGGGGTTACTGAGTTCCTTTTCCTATTCGTATCACCTCAGAATATGCGCCGGGTGATCGTGAAGTGTTCTTGTCCTTTTCGTATCACCTCGACATATGCACCGCGTGATCATCGAGTGTTTCCTTTCCTTTTCGTATCACCTTGGCATATATGCCAGGTAATCATTGTGTGTTCCTTTCCTCTTTGTATCACCTCAGCAGATGCGATGGATGTTCGTCGAGCGTTACTGTCCTCTTCGTATCACCTCGGTAGATACACCGAGTGATCATCGTGTGTTTCCTTGTCCTCTTCATATCACCTCGGCAGATGCGTCAGATGATCGTCAAGTGTTACTGTCCTCTTCGTATCATCTCGGTAGATGCGCCGGGTGATCGTCGAGTGTTTTATTTATCCTCTTCGTATCACCTCAGTAATTGCGCTGGGTGATCATCGAGTAATTCCTTGCCCTCTTTGTATCACCTCGGCAGATGCGCCTGATGATTGGGGAGTCTTCCTGTCCTCTTCGTATCACCTCAGTAAATGCACTGGGTGATCGTCGAGTGTTCCTTTGTCCTCTTCATACCATCTCGACCGATGCACTAGGTGATTGTCGAGTGTACATGTCCTCTTCGTTTCATCTCGACAAATACGCGAGGTGATTGTCGAGTGTTGTTATCTTTTTCATATCAACTCGGTATATGCTCTGGGTGATCATCGGGTGTTCCTATCCTCTTCATATCACCTCAAAAGATGTGTCAGGTGATCATCGAGTCCTCTTCGTATCACCTCATCATATGTGCCAGGTGATTGTCGAGTGTTCCCGTCCTCTACGTTTCATCTCGACTGATGCGCGAGGTGATCGTCGAGTGTTCTTGTCCTCTTCGTATCACTTAGGCACATGCATCAGCTGATCGTCGAGTGTTCCCTATCCTCTTCGTTTCACCTCGGCAGATGCGCCGGGTGATCATCAAGTGTCCCTTATCCTTTGTCACCCTCGACCTCTAGTCGAGTGGTTGCTGGCTTTCCAAGTTGTTGTTGACTTTTTGAGTGGTTGTCGAGTCTTTCCTATTGGTTGTTGAGTTTTCTAGTGATTGTTGACTTTTTGAGTGGTTGTTCAGTTCCCTAGTAATTATTGAATTTGCCCAGTGGTTGTTGATTTTCTAAGCAATTATTCACTTTCCTAGTTGATGTTGAGTTTGCCTTGTGGTTGTTGAGTTATTTTCCTTACTCTTTATGACTGTTTTGATCCAATCAGGTGAGTTTCAAGTAGTCCTTGTTCGTCATTTTGATCTGGTCAGGTGAACGTTAGGTTTCTTTCTCTCTTCTGTCCCACCATGCTTGCATGATTTTGTGAGCATTGCATGTTTGCTTGGTTGATTGAATGAATGTGTGGTCATTGCATAATTGTGTGTTTGTGGGGTGATCATTATATGTTGGATTGCTCATTGCATGATTATATGATTGTGGTGGGATCATTGAATAATGTATTGGTTATTGTATAAGTGCGTGGTCATGAAATGATTATGTGATTGTGGTGTGATCATTATATGACTAGATAATTATTGCGTGATCGTGTGATCATTGTATGGTCGCATGATTATTGTATGATTCGATGATTATTATATGTTTGAATGATTGTGGTATAATTTTGTGATTATTGTATGATTGATTTATTATTACATGATTATGTGATCACTGCATGATTAAATGACTCCTGCATAATTATGTGATCATTTTATGATTGATTTATTATTGTATGATTATTTGATCATTGCATGATTAGGTGGTGGTTGTTTGATCATTATATGACTTATTGATTTTTGTATGCTTATGTGATTATATAAGTATTGTGTGATCATTGCATGATTGATTGATTTCTTATTTGCTTGTGTGATTATATCATTATTGTGTGATCACTGTATGATGGATTGATTATTGTATGCTTATATGATTGTGGAGTGATCACTGTATGATTGATTGATTGTTGTATGCTTATGTGATTGTGGTGTGATCTCTGCATGATCGATTGATTGATGTATGCTTATGTGATTGTGTGCTTGGTCATTACATGATTGTGTGATTATGAGATGATCATTGCATGTTGGATTACTTATTATATAATTGAGCGATTACTGCATTTATTGCATGATTATTGCATGGTTGAATGATTATTTCATAATTATGTGTGCATTATTAGTGAAGTGTGCATTTTTGGGTGATCACCATATGATTGGTCGATTATTGCATGTTTTAGATGATTGTTACATGATCTATAAGTATTATTTGATTATATAATTTTGTGTGGATTGTTGGTTATGTCACGAGTATGTGAAAATTGTGTAACCATACAATTATTGGGTGATTTAATTATTATTATACGATTGCAAGATTGCATATTTGGATGACCATTGTATGATTGTGTGAGCATAATATGGTGGTACACTTATTGCATTAAATATAAATGTCAGGTAGGAACTATGCTGTAGGCAGATAGACTTGGTAGATGTGACCTTTGTCCTCTTTTGATCACCTCGTGCTTATGCATCGATGGTCGTTTAGTGTTTTTTGTCCTCTTCTGATTACCTTGTGCTTATGCACTAAGTGGTACTTGAGTGCTCTTTGTCCTCTTCTGATCACCTCGTGCTTACGCATAGGGTGGTCGTTTAGTGTTCTTTATCCTCTTTTGATCACCTCATGCTTATGTACCGAGTGGGCGTTGAGGGTTCTTTGTCCTCTTCTGATAACCTTGTGCTTATGCACTAGGTGGTCGTTGAGTGTTTTTTATCCTCTTCTGATCTCCTCGTGCTTATGCACCGAGAGGTCGTTGAGTGTTCTTTGTCCTCTTCTGATCACCTCAAGCTTATGTACTAGGTAGTCGTTGAGTGTTCTTTGTCCACTTCTGATCATTATATGACTAGATAATTATTGCGTTATTATATAAGTGTGTGGTCATGGAATATTTATGTGATTGTGGTGTGATCATTGTATGACTAAATAATTATTGCGTGATCGTGTGATTATTGAATGGTCGCATGATTGTTATATAATTTGATTATTATTTTATGTTTGAATGATTGTGGTATATAATTTTGTGATTATTGCATGATTGATTTATTACTACATGATTATGTGATCACTGTATGATTAAATGACTGCTATATACTTATGTAATCCTTTTATGATTTATTTATTGTTGTATGATTATTTGATCATTGCTTGATTAGGTGGTGGTTGTTTGATCACTGCATGACTTATAAATTTTTGTATGCGTATGTGATTATATAAGTATTGTGTGATCTTTGCATGATTGATTGATTTCTTATATGCTTGTGTGATTATATCATTATTGTGTGATCACTGTATGATGGATTGATTATTATATGCTTATGTGATTGTGGAGTGATTACTGTATGATTGATTGATTGTTGTATGCTTATGTGATTGTGGTGTGATCACTGCATGATCGATTGATTTTTGTATGCTTTTGTTATTGTGTGCTTGGTCATTACATGATTGTGTGATTATGAGATAATCATTGCATGGTTGAATGATTATTTCATCATTATGTGTGCATTATTGGTGAAGTGTACATTTTTGGGTGGTCACCGTATGATTGGTCGATTATTGCATGTTTTAGATGATTGTTACATGATCTATGAGTATTGTTTGATTATATAATTTTGTGTGGATTGTTGGTTATGTCATGAGTATGTGAAAATTGTGTAATCATGCAATTATTGGGTGATTTGATGATTATTATACGATTTCATATGTGGATGGCCATTGTATGATTATGTGAGTATAGCATGGTGGGACACTTATTGCATCAAATATATATATATCGGGTAGGAACTATGCTGCAAGCACTTAGACTGGGCGGATGTGACCTTTGTCCTCTTCTGATCACCTCGTGCTTATGCACCGGGTGGTCGTTGAGTGTTCTTTGTCCTCTTCTTATCACCTCGTGCTTATGCACTTAGTGGTCCTTGAGTGTTCTTTGTCCTCTTCTGATCACCTCGTGCTTATGCACCGGGTGGTCGTTGAGTGTTCTTTGTCCTCTTTTAATCACCTCGTGCTTATGCATCGAGTGGTCGTTTAGTGTTCTTTGTCCTCTTATGATCACCTCACGCTTATGCACTAGGTGGTCGTTGAGTGTTCTTTGTCCTCTTCTGATCACCTCGTGCTTATCCACCGAGTGGTCGTTGAGTGTTCTTTGTCATCTTTTGATCACCTCAGGCTTATGTACTAGGTGGTAGTTGAGTGTTCTTTGTCCTCTTCTGATCACCTCAGGCTTATGCACCGGGTGGTCATTGAGTATTTCTTTTCCTCTTCATATCACCTCGGCATATAAGCCCAATAATTGTGAGTGTTCTTTCATCTTTTGTGCCACTGTTACAAATATGGTCAGGTAGACATTAAATTTTGGGAAGCTCTTTATTCGTTGTTGCGAATATGATCAGGTGTGTATTGAGCTGTTCAAATTCGCCGTTGCGAATACGGTCAGGCGAATGTTGAACTCCCCTTTTCTGGTTGGGTTCCCGACAGAGTTCCTTTATGGCATACTTAACCACTTCTTTATTTCCCCTGTTTCCCTTTTCCTATTAGGGGGTTGTTGAGTTCCTTGCCCTCTTCGTATCACCTCGGAATATGCACCGGGTGATCATCGAGTATTCTTATCCTCTTCATATCACCTCGGCATATGCACCTGGTGATCGTCGAGTGTTTCCGTCCTCTTCGTTTCACCTTGGCATATGATCAGTTAATCATAGAGTGTTCCCTATCCTCTTCATATCACCTCGGCATATGTGCCAGGTGATCATAGAGTGTTCCTGTCCTCTTTGTATTAGCTCGACAAATGTGCCGGATAATCATCGAGTGTTACTGTCCTCTTCGTATTAGCTCGGCAGATGCACCGGGTGATCGTCGACTGTTTCCTTGTCCTCTTCATATCACCTTGGCAGATTCGTCGGATGATTGTCAAGTTTTACTGTCCTCTTTGTATCATCTCAGCAGATGCGCCAAGTGATCGTCGAGTATTTCCTTGTCCTCTTCGTATCACCTCGATAGATGCACCGGGTGATCGTCAAGTGTTTCCTTGTCATCTTCACATCACCTTGGCAGATGCACCAAGTGATTGTAGAGTATTCATGTCCTCTTCGTATCACCTTAGTAGATGCGCCGGGTTATCGTCGAGTGTTTCTTTGTCCCCTTCATATCACCTCGGTAGATGAGCTAAGTGATTGTCAAGTGTTCCTGTCCTCTTTAATTCATCTCAGTAGATACGAGTCGTGATCGTCGAGTGTTCTTGCCCTTTTCTTATCACTTTGTAAATGCTCTGGGTGATTATCAAGTGTTCATGTCCTATTCGTATCACCTTGGAAGATGTGCTGGGTGATCATCAAGTATTTCCTTTTCCTCTTCGTATCACCTCAGCATATGTGTCAGGTGATTGTTGAGTGTTCTTGTCCTCTTCGTTTCATCTCGACAGATGCGCGAGGTGATCGTCGAGTGTTCTTGTTCTCTTTGTATCACCTCGGCATATGCACCGGGTGATCGTCGAGTGTTCCCTGTCCTCTTCGTATCACCTCGGTAGAGAAGTCGGGTGATCATCGAGTGTCCCTTGTCCTTTGTTACCATCGACCTCCAGTCGCGTGGTTGTTGGCTTTCCGAGCAATTTTTGACTTTTTGAGTGGTTGTTGAGCCATTCCTTCTGGTTGTTGAGTTTTCCTAGTGGTTGCTCACTTCCCTAGTGGTTGTTGAGTTTGCCCAGAGGTTATTGATTTTCTGAGCGGTTATTCACTTCCCTAGTTGTTGTTGAGTTTGCCTAGTGGTTGTTGAGTTATTTTCCTTACTCTTTATGATTGTTTCGATCCGGTCAGGTGAGTTTCGAGTAGTCCTTGTTCGCTGTTTAGATTTGGTCAGGCGAACGTTGGGTTTCTTTCTCTCTTCTGTCCCACCATGCTTGCATGATTGTGTGAGCATTACATGTTTGTGTGGTTGATTGAATGAGTGTGTGGTCATTGCATAATTGTGTGTTTGAGGGGTGATCATTATATATTGGATTGCTCATTGCATGATTATATAATTTTGGTGTGATCATTGAATAATTGATTGGTTATTGTATAAATGTGTGGTCATGGAATGATTATGTATTGTGGTGTGATCATTATATGACTAGATAATTATTGCGTGATCGTGTAATTATTGTATGGTCGCATGATTATTATATGATTCGATGATTATTATATGTTTGGATGATTGTGGTATAATTTTGTGATTATTATAAGATTGCTTTTTTATTACATGATTATGTGATCACTGCATGTTTAAATGACTGCTGCATAATTATGTGATTCTTTTATGATTGATTTATTGTTGTATGATTATTTGATTATTACTTGATTAGGTGGTGATTGTTTGATCACTACACGACTTAATAATTTTTGTATGCTTATGTGATTATATAAGTATTGTGTGATCATTGCATGATTGATTGATTTCTAATATGCTTGTGTGATTATATCATTATTGTGTGATCACTGTATGATGGATTGATTGTTGTATGCTTATGTGATTGTCGAGTGATCACTGTTTAATTGATTGATTGTTGTATTCTTATGTGATTGTGGTGTGATCTCTGCATGATCGATTGATTGTTGTATGCTTATGTGATTGTGTGCTTGGTCATTACATGATTGTGTGATTATGAGATGATCATTGCATGTTGGATTACTTATTATATAATTGAGCGATTACTGTATTTATTGCATGATCATTGCACGGTTGAATGATTATTTCATCATTATGTGTGCATTATTGGTGAAGTGTGCATTTTTGGGTGATCACCGTATGATTGGTCGATTATTACATGTTTTAGATGATTGTTACATGATCTATAAGTATTATTTGATTATATGATTTTATGTGGATTGTTGGTTATGTCACGAGTATGTGAAAATTGTGTAACTACACAATTATTGGGTGATTTGATGATTATTATACGATTGTATGATTGCATATTTGGATGACCATTGTATGATTGTGTGAGCATAGCATGGTGGGAAACTTATTGCATGATTGTTGTGTGATCTAATGCTTGTTGAACATCTTTATTAGTTTTTTTGTTGTACCTTCCTAGAGTTATGGAGGTCAATGCCAACACGTACGATTAACTTGTCGTTCACCGCACATGTTGGAGTTGTGTTTGTTGACCTTTTTTTCGGTATCGGTCACTTACACATTCTTGTCTTGCATTTTGTAGATCGATCCACCTTGTATGTTGCACCGCTGTGTTGATGAAGGGTCATATCATGTATTCTACCGCAATTCATCATCGGCTTTAGGAATTTATTTCTTTTAATCACATATTGTCATTTATCAGGTTTTTAAAATGTATTATCGGGTTGATGATGATTTTGCTTGTATTTTGTGTGTATTTGAGCCTTTATTGCGCATATATTTTCGTGCATGTGATCTTTATATTGGGACCTCATTTTGCGAAATGGATTGCTTTCGTGCGTCTGAATTGCTGGGATCTTTCAAATGAGTCCATTCGCGCTCGAATCTTGCATCGCTTGACATGTGTCCAGGATGGAGATCGGAGTACTAGAAGTGTACTGATCAGGTACACAAACATATTCGGTTCTCTCGCATGCGATTCCGTAAAAGCTGACGCCCTCTCCCTCCTCTCGCATGCGCTTCTTCTTTGGTTCGGCCGAAACAAGCACAAGGGACGGAATGAATCGATCCTTAGGCGTATGAGGGGTATTAAGGGAAATTTAGGAAGTAAATTATGCATGTGCCCCTCTTCCTTTCACCTTCCCTAATATCTCATGAAGGGCAAAACAAGTATAAAACTAAAACATCTTCGACGATTTTTAATTTCCAAATCATGCAAAATTAGGTATACGTTCTTTCTATTGTTTTGATCAAAATTTCATGTATAATTTAATAAAATTTATTGTGTCAAATTCCAACGACTTTGATATTTTACCGAAATTCATCGCGGTGCATTAAAATGCGTGCGATGCATCCGATCGACAGTTTTTGGGTTTTACATGTAGTAGGCTGTGTGGTTTTAGATATGTCATATATCAGGTGATTAGTTCAAGTTTTTTGTGATCTAATTTGTTAAAGGTCAAAGGGGCTTTTCAGTTTAAGATTTAAGTATTAATGTTTTAGGGTTCATTTCAATTAATTTAGTTGGTTGGTCTATTTTAATGCTTAGAGTAGTGTTCTCTGAAGTTTATGTTGGATTAGCGGGTTTTAGAAAGTCCGGGGTCACCCTACCCGCTAGGTTAAGGAGATCCAAAAGGTGACTTTTAGAAATAGGTTAGGTTTTGGGCTTACCGCATTTTTATTAAATATTAGACCTTACAAGGAGTAATTAGATTTTGAGTTTACTGGATTTGGAGCTTTCTACGCAAAGGTATGATTTTTAGAATTTTCGAGCCTTAATTATCAAACTATGGTTGACCAAAGAGTTGACTTTTTAATTCAGATTAATTTCTCGAAAGTTGATCTTTTTAATAAATACTAGATTTTTTTATAGAGTTTACTGCCTTTTCGTTTACCCAATTTAGATTTTTTCTAAAATTAATTATAATTTTTCGAAGTTGAGGCATTTAATAAATTATTAAATTTGCCTAATAAAGGGTATTTTAGATATTTTGATCCAAATCAGCTCCAAACCTCTTGGAATCACCTCCAAAGCTCAGGAATGATTCAAGGAAGAGTTCCCAAGTATTTGGGGAAAATTTGAAATCTTTAATAATTTTATATAATTAATTTAACTAAAAGAGTATTTTTTAATCAAAATTAAATTAATATTCAACTAGAGGGGTTTTTAATTTTTTAAGATTAAGGATTGAGTTCTAAAGTGTTTGATATATTATAAGTAATTTTTAGATTTTATTTGAATTTATTAGAATTTTCTGAAGTTATTAGGGCTTAATTAAAAGATGAATTAGGGTTTGCTAATTAAGTAGCTTAAAGGGCCCTAATAGTTTCAAGAAAATTCTATGATATTTGAAATGTCACTAGGTTTAAATGTTTCAAGCTACATGTCAATCGGAGATATATCGTACCTCCTATAATTTCTATAAGTTTGCTAGACGGATCCTTAATTATTGTCCTTAGAGTGTCATTACGTTACATAGGTTTAAATCAAATGTCATGCCTAAACCTGGGGTAACATAAAGGAAAAATACAATAAATCATATAGCACCATGTCTTTAGAACTAGGAGAATCTAGGCTTTGTGCTCGTGCATCCTAAACATGCAAAATGAGATTAAAAAATAATTAAATAGGATTAGCGATTTGATTAGTGAATTATTGGAGTCCGATCACTCTATTGGCTCAAGAAAAATGGCACGAATGCATGAATCCCGCTTTACAGCCGTAGGATTTCATTTCCCATAAGTCAGATTGTAGTTAACCAGATTTTCCCTGATGATAGTGTCAGGATTTAAAGATTTGGGATCATTACTTCTCATGAACGCAAGCACTCATAGTTAATTACACCTCTTAACACGTAAGAGAGAACTCTCGATTAAAAAAAAATAGTTTTTTAGGTAATTTTAGTCTCAATAGTGGAGAAAATGGAGGTAAACCCGATCAAGATCCCATGTTTCCATCATCAACACTAACAATCATTGATCGTAGTGTCTAGAAAATCTGATTAGCAGCCATGGGTTGCCTCCTCTCAGGATTCCCGACTAAACTGAAGTGGTTGGATATGGGTTTTAATTTTATTAGGAGTTTTAGGTTTTACATCTATTAGAATATCCAAAAATTAATTTAGTTTAGGATTTATGACTTCATTTAGAAGTAACCCAAGAGTTTGGATTGGAGCGGGATTTATGGCTTCTTTAGTAAGTAGACCAAGTACTTATATTTAGGTTGGGACTTACGACTTTCGTAGAAAGTAACATAAAGATGGGTCATATAACCTAACTCTGCAGCAAGGCTGCCTATTTAGCTAGATGACCAGTGAGAGGGTCTAATAATTAGAAATTTTAATGGATTCACTTTAGATATTAAATGATTTTATGTGATAACATATAATGTCTGAGTTTTTGAGTGGCAAAGATCAATGCTAGGCATTGCTTTTCGATTGGTGAATATTTAAATTATGCCCCTATTAATCGTCGATAGATTTAATAAAGGACATTTTTTTATCATCTTCATTTGTTTGTACTAGCAATACTCCGAGTGATTCTTCAAGAGTAGCTGTATATATGATTAGGGTTTCCCTGGGATTGGGGCAGCAATGATGGGAGGATGTAACAAATATTATTTTATGCTGTCAAATGCTCTTGACAAGCATCATCCTATATAAAAGGCTTATTTTTCTTCATTAAACGTGCAAATGATTGACATCTACCTGAAAGGTTAGTTATAAACCTTTGAATGTATGATAATGTACCTGAATTGAACGAAGTTGTTTTAAAGTTTTTGGAGGTGAGATTTCCACGATTGCTTTAATTTTGGAGGGATCAATTTCAATTCCTCTATAACGTATAATAAATCCAAGGAATTTTTTAGATGTAACATTGAAAGCACACTTTAATGGATTCATTTACAAATTGAATTTTCAAATTTCGAATACAATCTTAAGATCATTTACATGCTCATGTTGAATTTTAGTTTTTACAGCCAAATCATCAACATAACATTCAATAAATTTATGAATTAGATCATTGAAGATTCAAGTCATTGCTCTTTGGTAGGTAGCTCTAGCATTTTTCAAGCTGAATTACATCACTTTATAGCAATATATGCCATTGGGAGTTCGAAATGAGGTATATTTTTTATCCTCCAGATCCATCTTGATTTGATTATAACTCGATGATCTATCCATGAATGATAACATGTAATGATTCGATATATTATCGACCATAAGTTCTACATTCGACAGTGAAAAATCATCATTTGGGCGTTCTTTATTCAAATCCCGGTAGTCTATAAAGACATGAATTTGATCATTCTTTTTCTTTACTGGAACAATATTGGTAATCCAATCAGCGTACTTCTCTTCTCAAATAAAACCAGCTTCAATAAGCTTCTTGGTTTCAGCAATAACTTGTTCTTTAATTTTAAGCCGCATTAGCCTAGGTGCTTGCTTGGTAGGCAGTATCCTGATATCGATGGAGAATTTATGATTTGCCACCTCTGGTGATAATCCAGACATTTCAATGTAGTTCCATACAAAACAGTCTTTGTATTTGAGAAGTAATATTTTCATCTCCTCTGTTTTATCCTGTGAGAGATTAGCACTAAGGAATATAGGTTTGAGATCTTCTTCAGTACCCAATTTTATTTCTTTGAGCTCATCCATTGTATCTTGGCCACCTTCTTCAAACTCTTTGGAAGCTTCTTTCAGATCTACAATTAGATCTTCTCATCTTCTATTTGATTTTCATACTCTGACGATCTCTCCTCCTTATCTGTAACATTATAGGAGATTGCGTATGTAAGACGGGATGTTGAGGGTACTCAAGATAATGATAGGATGCTGCTTGTGTGAGTTATGAATGTCGAGCATATCCAGGATCTTATGTTGTTGATAAACCATGGCCAATAGGTCTTTGTGCATGCTCGTTGTGCCAGAGTTCTCTGAAGTAACGAGCTCGTTTGTTTCTTTGCACGAAAAAGACATTCCTCTCCATGAGCTTTCCTATGATGGGTGGAGGATATTGGAGAATAATTATCCACATATCTTCATAGTTCTACTCATCTTCATTTTTTATTTCATGAGTAATGTGATGCGGCATTACTCTTGATTTATAGAAAATGGATCCACGTTCATTGTGACCTCTTTTGGGGGGACATAGAAAGTTTTAAACATTTTTATATTTGTATTTGGCGAGGTAGTCAATGTTTTGGAATGTGCCACCGGCATATGTACTATTTTGATGATATATGTAGATATTTCATCTTCAGACACCCTTATCATTTAAATTGATACTTTATGCAATTTCTTAGAATCTTCCTCCTAAGATTCTGTAGTATATTTGAGCTGATACAGGAATTCTTCTTATCCTATAATGGTCGATTTGCTTGAATACCATACCTTATTTGTGTGAATAGGTTTATAATCTAAAAGGACAGTTGATAGTTCATTCTTTCTTTTCCCTATGATTAGGGGCTTAAAGGTTATGGATATATCATCATCTTCGGTATCACTACCGAGGTGAGGTACTGAGCAAATTTGTTTTGATTTATTCTTCTCTTCATCCTTCGATTTTTTCTTGTCCAGCATAAGAGCTTGAATTCTCAGAAGTGCACTTTCTTTTGATTTTTGAGCTATAAATTACTTGGCGTCTTCATAGATTTTGACTTCGTACACCAAGAATGGTTGTTCATCCCCATCAATACAATATTCTTCATTATCTCAAATGTATTTCATACAATGATGTAGTGTTGAGAGCACTATACCATATTCATGGAGCCATGGTCTTCCGAGAAGTGCTTTGTATGATGTGTTGAAATCAATGATGTGAAATATTTCCTCTGTACTAAGTTCCCCAAAGTTTAAAGGCAAGACCATCCCAGGGTTTTTTTCCCTTGTTTGTTGAATCCTTATAGAAATACAGTGCTTCTATTTAAATACTTGACGTTCAAGGCTAATTATTTGAGCATTTTGAGACTCATTAAATTAATAGAGGAACCTGGATTGATGTTGTTACTCTCCGTAGTAACATATAATGGTTGATTATGATCTGCAGTTCCTAGGAGCAGATCATTATCGCATAAAGCGATTATGGTAGTATTCTGCATATGCAAAGCTTCTTTCAAATTTTACTCAGCAAAGAATGCCATGTACTATTCAGGATTTTGCAAAGCTATAATGAGTGTTTCCTAAAGGTTCTTAGACATAAGAAGGGCGTCATAGACGAGTCAGCGGTACAGGTAATTTATGGAGATTGGATAATATGTTATAATCCACATTTGCATTGGCTACCTTGGGTTTAAGAGGCTCTTGTGAAATAACAGCTTCGTTTAGTTGAATGATCTTCTTCTTATCCTTTGTTTTATTTTGATGTGGAGGAACCTGCTTTCCACTTCTCAGCTGGATTTATGTCACATCTGAAGATGAACTAACTTTAGCTTGAGAATTCTTTGAAATTTTCATATCCTCAACTTCCTCAGAATATGAGCTTCTTTCGAGTTTTGGACATTTTCTTTAGAAATCTTCTTACCCTTGTGATCACTTTGTTCATCAGAAAAATTCTTCATCTGAATCAGTGAAAGGTGCTGGTGTATGATGCACTTCCTTAGAAGGCATTTCCACGTCAGATTTATAGATATCAAGAGGTGCATTACGTCCTCTTGCAACCCTTCCACCTCGTTGATTTATAACTCGGTAAGTCTCAATTGGAATACTCTCTTCCTTTTCTGACTCCGAGTCTAGAAATAAATCAGTCATGTATTCCTCTAACTTGATAGGATGCCTTAGAGGTTGTTAATATTCATCAATGGAGTTGATGCATTTTTTAATCACGGTTTTCTGCCTTGTTAATTTCTTCTTCTTTCCTTTATATGATTTTGATCCAGGCCAACGCTTTCTTTTTTTATCTTTGAAATATTTTAAAGGCTTTTTTTTGCTTGAACTAGGCCCTCCTGCCACTGGATTCTTTAAAGAAAGGAATCTTGGATTTACTTCAAATTCTAACACACTTTTACGACGAATACCTTCAATGGAAAGTAGGATATTTATCATATGTTTAGTTTTCTTTGAGATAAAGGTTTCTCAACCACCTTCATCTTCTTGGGGTGTTTTCCCTTTCTCATTTTCTATGTTTTGATAGGGTACATAGGAGATAACATTGGTTTTCTCTCTCTTGGGATTGACAAGAATATTAAAAAGTGTAAGTTTACCAATCTGATAATTCCTTTCACCCCAATCTTTGAATTTGAAAGTCTTTGATTGGGTGATTTATGATCCTATTATACGGACAATAATTCGGACCATCAGTCATGCCAGCCTGTTTTGGTCGGCAGGATTCTAGCAATTAAATGCCGATTTTTAGTGCTTGCCTAAAAATCTTTCCCGTAACTCCTTTTTTAAAAGAATACGACTTGCTAATTTTCTCCTACAAGGAAGGAGGCTTTTTCCTTTCTCTTGTTTGTTTCAACATCCTCGGTGGATTCATTAAATCTTCTTTTTCGTTCTTATCCAATAAAGGCGGGAATATATTATTCACCTCACTTTTTTTTAATCAAATATCTTGATCTTTTTTCCTTTCCCTGATGGATTATTAATATAGTTGAAGCCGGCATTTCTAAATATAGTTGAAGCCGGCATTTCTAGGCATGGGTAATCTTTCAAAGTTGGCTTTACGATCAAGTAACTCCTGAAATGTATTGATTGTAGTCATCGCCAGATATGAAACCATATAACCATCTATGTTTCCCATTAATAACTAGACAACATGCTTTTCAGTGAGTTGTTGCTCACATTTCATGCTGAGATTTCTCCACCTTGTTATGTACTTGGTGATTGATTTCTCTCTTTTCCTTTTCTCAAGGGTGAGGTTAGAGATACCATTCAAAAGCTGTACCTGTTAGACTACTAACAAATTGGCGTAGTAACACACTCACTAATCTTCCCCCCATAAATTCTTTTCATATGCACAACCCATGCTTGAAATTTCAAAAGATCTCTCAAATTTAAACGATTAAATATACATATAGTTTAAAATATTTTAAAATATGTATATATTAATCTATAAGTATATAAGTTTAAAAAATAATATAATTAAAAATAATTTAAAATATTTAATTTTTAAGAGATCCACTGCTCATCCAAAATGAAGTTTTAAAATAGTTTAAAATAAAATTTTTATTTTGAAAATACTTAATGTAATATTTATTTAAATAGTATTTAAGTATTAAAGTAATTTAAATATAAAGAATGATTAAGAAAAAAATAGGTTTAACCTCTAAAAATAATATTAAATTAAATATTTAATTTTCTAAAAAATTAAGTATATACATTAATTTTTAGGATTTAAAATAAATTTATTATGAATTTTAAGGCTTAAAACAAATATAAAGTATTTAAAATAATTTTAAAAAAATCAATATTTAAAAATAGTTATTAAATTAAATTAAATTGAATATTAAAGCTCTCTGAAAAGTAAAATAATTTTTAAAAATATTTTTTATTAAATTTAGGAAAATATTTGAATTTTAAATTTAATTAATCATTAATTAAGAATTTAATTATTTAATTAATTAAAAATTACTTAAAGTAAGGATATTTCTTAATTTAAAATTAAAAAAATATAAATAAAATAAATAAAAATAAAGATTTTTTTTATTTTTGAAAAAAGTATTTTTATTGTTTTAAAATAGAATAATATTACCAATAAATATTAATTAAATATTAATAATGTATTGATGTATAAGATTTCTTAAAAAAATAATTAAACGTCATATTTTTAATTATATTAAATTTTTAAAATAAATATACTTTAAATATTTTTTTGAAATAAAAAAAATATATTTAAAATAAAACTTTAAATTTTATCAAATATTTTAATTATATATTCATTTTAAATAGTTAATACTTAATATTAAAAATAATCCCACATATGTTTAGAATTTTCTACAAATAATAATTTTAAATTAAAGAGGCTAATGTTTTGAATATTTTGATATTATATGTATTATTTCGATTTAAAAATATTTTATAATAACTTTTTAAAGTATTTTGATTTAAAAAATACATTTAAACTAATTAAAATTCGTTATATATTAATTTGACGGCAGCGATCTGTATGGCATTCTCTGATTGGCGGATTCAAACCACAGCAATCATTAATGCGGAGAGCAATCGATGGCTAATGATTGGGGCCAGACAATCATTGGCCATTAATGCTGATTGGCGACGGCGGCGAATGCGGTTTTAACTTAATCGCATTAGCACCCGCCCTAGCCGTCCGATCGAGCATGGTTTGAGATAGACGGCTTTGATAGAGCTAGATAAGAATCTGATCCAATGGAAGGTTTCCGCGATGGGACATCGGCGTGGAACAGCGCGATCTTGACTGTTAATCGTAAGATCAATGGTCCCCAGATCTTGCACTATTATAATATTATTCTAAATGTTTCTAACTAGGGTTTCAATTTTACCTCAATCTAACTATTGGATTCAGTAGTTCTTGGGTTCTTTGAGCTTGTTGATTGTCTTGTACAATTCCTTAGTTGAAGTCAAGGCTTGAAATGCTCTGGTTCGACAGGTAAGAAGCTTGGAAGATTTAAAGCCTCGGGTCGCTGGAAAGTCCCCGCTAGTAGGGGTTGGACAGTGGGTTTGGCTTGGGAAGGTGGAAGGAGGCTAGGGGAGCTCACACACAAAAGCTCTCGGGTTGGGAGAGGCTAGAGTGAGAGCAAATGCAAGAGTCCTCTCTAATGAACCCTAAAATCCTTATTTATAACCCTAAGCCTTTGATGGACGGCCTAGATCATATCTAGGGTTAATTAGGAGAGAATTACCCCCCCTGGCCATGATTTGGGTCAAGGGAGGGTTAGGAAGGATTTAAATGCTTTAAAGGAGGCTAGGGGAGCTCACACACAAAAGCTCTCGGGTTGGGAGAGGCTAGAGTGAGAGCAAATGCAAGAGTCCTCTCTAATGAACCCTAAAATCCTTATTTATAACCCTAAGCCTTTGATGGATGGCCTAGATCATATCTAGGGTTAATTAGGAGAGAATTAACCCCCCTGTCCATGGTTTGGGTCAAGGGAGGGTTAGGAAGGATTTAAATGCTTTAAAGGAGATAATTTTGACACAAATATGTCAAATCTTTTCATACAAGGCTAGAATTAACTAAGGCATGAGTTGACCCAGTCAACAGGGTCAATTAGAGCCAAATGGGTGAGGGGTTGAGTCAAGGGAGCTTTGAAATTGATTTGAATCAAGATAGAAAGGATATTGGCTAGTTAGATCAACCTAGGTTAACCTAGTCAGTCAGGTTGACCTAGGACTTGGGTTTGGGCTCAACATATTTGGTTTGACCCACGAAACCCAATGAAATAGTTCTTGGGTC